>NC_060186.1:30632794-30720293 GCF_021184085.1 Oncorhynchus gorbuscha
TATCCAGAGCGACTTACAAATTGGTGCATTCACCTTATGACATCCAGTGGAACAACCACTTTACAATAGTGCATCTAAATATTTTAAGGGGGGTGAGAAGGATTACTTTATCCTATCCTAGGTATTCCTTAAAGAGGTGGGGTTTCAGGTGTCTCCGGAAGGTGGTGATTGACTCCGCTGTCCTGGCGTCGTGAGGGAGTTTGTTCCACCATTGGGGAGCCAGAGCAGCGAACAGTTTTGACTGAGCTGAGCGGGAACTGTACTTCCTCAGTGGTAGGGAGGCGAGCAGGCCAGAGGTGGATGAACGCAGTGCCCTTATTTGGGTGTAGGGCCTGATCAGAGCCTGGAGGTACTGAGGTGCCGTTCCCCTCACAGCTCCGTAGGCAAGCACCATGGTCTTGTAGCGGATGCGAGCTTCAACTGGAAGCCAGTGGAGAGAGCGGAGGAGCGGGGTGACGTGAGAGAACTTGGGAAGGTTGAACACTAGACGGGCTGCGGCGTTCTGGATGAGTTGTAGGGGTTTAATGGCACAGGCAGGGAGCCCAGCCAACAGCGAGTTGCAGTAATCCAGACGGGAGATGACAAGTGCCTGGATTAGGACCTGCGCCGCTTCCTGTGTGAGGCAGGGTCGTACTCTGCGGATGTTGTAGAGCATGAACCTACAGGAACGGGCCACCGCCTTGATGTTAGTTGAGAACGACAGTTTGTTGTCCAGGATCACGCCAAGGTTCTTAGCGCTCTGGGAGGAGGACACAATGGAGTTGTCAACCGTGATGGCGAGATCATGGAACGGGCAGTCCTTCCCCGGGAGGAAGAGCAGCTCCGTCTTGCCGAAGTTCAGCTTGAGGTGGTGATCCGTCATCCACACTGATATGTCTGCCAGACATGCAGAGATGCGATTCTCCACCTGGTCATCAGAAGGGGGAAAGGAGAAGATTAATTGTGTGTCGTCTGCATAGCAATGATAGGAGAGACCATGTGAGGTTATGACAGAGCCAAGTGACTTGGTGTATAGCGAGAATAGGAGAGGGCCTAGAACAGAGCCCTGGGGGACACCAGTGGTGAGAGCGCGTGGTGAGGAGACAGATTCTCGCCACGCCACCTGGTAGGAGCGACCTGTCAGGTAGGACGCAATCCAAGCGTGGGCCGCGCCGGAGATGCCCAACTCGGAGAGGGTGGAGAGGAGGATCTGATGGTTCACAGTATCGAAGGCAGCCGATAGGTCTAGAAGGATGAGAGCAGAGGAGAGAGAGTTAGCTTTAGCGGTGCGGAGCGCCTCCGTGATACAGAGAAGAGCAGTCTCAGTTGAATGACTAGTCTTGAAACCTGACTGATTTGGATCAAGAAGGTCATTCTGAGAGAGATAGCGGGAGAGCTGACCAAGGACGGCACGTTCAAGAGTTTTGGAGAGAAAAGAAAGAAGGGATACTGGTCTGTAGTTGTTGACATCGGAGGGATCGAGTGTAGGTTTTTTCAGAAGGGGTGCAACTCTCGCTCTCTTGAAGACGGAAGGGACGTAGCCAGCGGTCAGGGATAAGTTGATGAGCGAGGTGAGGTAAGGGAGAAGGTCTCCGGAAATGGTCTGGAGAAGAGAGGAGGGGATAGGGTCGAGCGGGCAGGTTGTTGGGCGGCCGGCCGTCACAAGACGCGAGATTTCATCTGGAGAGAGAGGGGAGAAAGAGGTCAGAGCACAGGGTAGGGCAGTGTGAGCAGAACCAGCGGTGTTGTTTGACTTAGCAAACGAGGATCGGATGTCGTCGATCTTCTTTTCAAAATGGTTGACGAAGTCATCTGCAGAGAGGGAGGAGGGGGGGAGGAGGATTCAGGAGGGAGGAGAATGTGGCAAAGAGCTTCCTAGGGTTAGAGGCAGATGCTTGGAATTTAGAGTGGTAGAAAGTGGCTTTAGCAGCAGAGACAGAGGAGGAAAATGTAGAGAGGAGGGAGTGAAAGGATGCCAGGTCCGCAGGGAGGCGAGTTTTCCTCCATTTCCGCTCGGCCTTCCGGAGCCCTGTTCTATACCAAATGGAGCGTCTTCAATTTACATACAGAATAATATTAAATGCTCTGAGACCAGGTTGGGTAGGAAGATGATGCTGCCACTTCCATGAGATCGCTTTAAAAAAATCATCCACTCAGCACCCTTTTTCAATTAAGCTACGACCAAAAGGCATAAACTTACTTTGCTTTGCCTTGCCATCTTTAGTGGCAGCTGCAAGCCTGCAGTGACCCTACCAGAGACGACCCTACCAGAGACGACCCTACCAGAGATGACCCTACCAGAGACGACCCTACCAGAGACGACCCTACCAGAGACGACCCTACCAGAGACGATCCTACCAGAGACGATCCTACCAGAGACCATTTCGGTCAAAGGCAATTAGTGTGCTGTTGGCTGGTTCATTAGGTGAGAGAGCAACTACAGAAGCATCATCTACTGCACATGCCAGACTTCAACTCTGAAAGTAGGGCTTTGAATTAAGCAGGAAGGAGCTACAGAGATAATGCTCACAACAGCCAGACGAGTCTGAACGCGATTCCAAACCCAAAGGTGGCGATAAAAAAAAAAGGCTGCAACTTGAAGAACGTTGGGGTCCCGGCGACCATGGAGAAGGGACAGCTCGCGAACATGGTGATCACTCCCGATGATGTACTAGGCTTGCAAAAGATCACAGAGAGTACGTTTGATAGTCCACATACCACACTGGGCTAACTGATTGACTGTCTGATATGGCTTAAAGTAATACATGCTTAAAACACCATTCATTCATTGACGAGTGCCCATCGACGGGTTCCATCTCTGGTTAATCAATACATTGTGAACAGCTGATGTTTCCCGCCATTAAAGACTGGGAACTGGGCGCTACCTAGCTAACAACATTCACCAGAACTTAAGAGAATGTTCCCTTCAGAGTCTATTTAGGTTATTAACTAACGGTTTCAAAGGAGTGTTTCCAGTGATGTGCAAGGAATGTTTCCAAGAGCACCATTCCCTTAATGTGAAATAGAATTTACCCAGAACGTTGATACCATGTCCTCAGAACACAATCTACTAATGTTATTGACATGTTTCATGGGAATGTTGCAAGAACATTGATGTGTCCAGTTTTCTGTGGGTTAGGAGCAGGGGTGAAAGTATGACGTCCCGGCAAAATAAGTATTGGGAGTACGACGACCCGGTAAAACATGAGCCTATCACAATAATGAAAACTAAATGTCAAGAAAACTGTAGGCTATTACACCATTATTAATCATTACCGCATGTCAGAGGCATGAAACATTTGCTAATGGACTTGAAAACTGTCTACGCTCCGAAATGCGATGTGGTTCGATGAGAACATTGACATTTTGCCAAGACAGGTATGAATGGCCGAAACCGAGAGACAGGTGGACAGCAGTGGACGCATACATTTTGGCCTAATGACAATTGCCAAATATCATATGACTTTTTGGTGTTTTGTGTAACCAATGTCTCTTTCCATTCACCAATGTTTGGGGCAGTGCTTGACTTGGACTGAAATATATGCTGGTACTTTTGGGCTAATATTCTATAAGAGGAACAGGAGCTCAAGCAGTGGAACTTTTGAGGGGCTGGTGAGCTCCTGCCTAAGTCAAGCACTGGTTTGGAGGCTGGAAAAATCTTGCATGGGTAGCCTAATAAAGGAGCCCTTTAAAGTGATTGTAAGACAATCAGATGAAAACATCATGACTGGTTGTGTAAATACACAACCAGTCATTTAAACAAATCTTTCAACTAGGCCCATAGAGATCCTATTAAATTAATAGGGATTCGATATGTAATTATATGATTAGGCAATAGGAAATAACAAATGTTTTGAGAAGAGGTTGGTGTTATAATCCACACATGCAGTTCATCGCCTTCACCACTCAGATACCAAGTCCTGTGCTCTCGCTGTGGCAGTCAGCAATTTTACCAGTGTTTGTGAAAGTCTTCCAGTGCCAAAAATAAAGCACATAAATTTACTTGTTACACGATGAGGATGGGATTTGAACCCATGCATGCAGAGCACAATGGATTAGCAGTCCATCACCTTAACCACTCTGCCACCTCATCCTATATTCTGCAAGTGGCAAATTATCTTAAAAAACTATTGTTGCTGTATGTAAACCGTAGATTGAAATCAATGATAGTTAGGCATAGCAATGGCAAGGCCATGGGTCGATCCCATTGAGACATTTAACAAACGTGTTGTCAGGCCAAGTGGTCTCAAGTGCTTGATTAAGTGTGTTGATGTGTCGGTTCAAATCCCACCATTGAGGTTGCCCTTGGTGAAGCTATTCTTCAATACCTGAATCCTATTAGTCACTCTAGGATTGCGCAGGGATTCTATATTCATGTTGGGCCATGTAAGAGAGGAAATAGCAAATGTTTTGTGAAGAGGTTGGTGTTATAATCCACACATGCAGTTCATCGCCTTCACCACTCAGATACCAAGTCCTGTGCTCTCGCTGTGGCAGTCAGCAATTTTACCAGTGTTTGTGAAAGTCAAAATCTTCCAGTGCCAAAATAAAGCATAGAATTTTAATTGTTATACAATGAGATTCTAACGCATGCATGCAGAGCACAATGGATTAGCAGTCCATCGCCTTAACCACTCGGCCACCTCATCCTTTATTTTGAATTGGCAAATTAATTTAAAAAACTGTAGTTGCTGTATGTAAACCCTAGATTGAAATCAATGAAAGTTTGGTAGAGCACTGTTAAGGCCATTTTCTTGATTAAGTGTGTTGAGGTGTTCGGTTCAAATCCCACCATTGAGGTTGCCCTTGGTGAAGCTATTCTCAATACCTGAATCCTATTAGTCACTCTAGGATTTGGCAGGGATTCTATATTCATGTGGGGCCATGTACGAGAGGAAATAACAAATGTTTTGTGAAGAGGTTGGTGTTACAATCCACACATGCAGTTCATCGCCTTCACCACTCAGATACCAAGGCCTGTGCTCTCGCTGTGACAGTCAGCAATATTACCAATGTTTGTGAAAGTCAAAATCTTCCAGTGCCAAAATAAAGCACAGAAATGTAATTGTTACATGATGAGGATGGGATTCGAACCCATGCATGCAGAGCACAATGGATTAGCAGTCCATCGCCTTAACTACTTAGATACCAAGTCCTGTGCTCTCGCTGTGGCAGTCAGCAATTTTCCCAGTGTTTGTGAAAGTCAAAATCTTCCAGTGCCAAAATAAAGCACAGCATTTCAATTGTTATACAATAAGAATCTAACCCATGCATGCAGAGCACAATGGATTAGCAGTCCATCGCCTTAACCACTCGGCCACCTTTTCATGTACTTTGCAAGTGGCAAATGACCTTAAAAACTGTAGTTGCTGTATGTAAAAGCCCTAGATTGAAATCAATGAAAGTTAGGCAGAGCAATGGCAAGGCCATGTGTCGATCCCATCGAGACATTTAACAAACGTGTTGTCAGGCCGAGTGGTCTCAAGTGCTTGATTAAGTGTGTTGAGGTGTTCGGTTCAAATCCAACCATTGAGGTTACCCTTGGTGAAGCTATTCTCAAAACCTGAATCCTATTAGTCACTTCACGATTGCACAGGGATTCTATATTCATGTGGGGCCATGTAAGAGAGGAAATAACAAATGTTTTGTGAAGAGGTTGGTGTTATAATCCACACATGCAGTTCATCGCCTTCACCACTCAGATACCAAGTCCTGTGCTCTCGCTGTGGCAGTCAGCAATTTTACCAATGTTTGTGAAAGTCAAAATCTTCCAGTGCCAAAATAAAGCACAGAAATGTACATTTAAGTCATTTAGCAGACGCTCTTATCCAGAGCAACTTACAAATTGGTGCATTCACCTTATGACATTTAATTGTTACACAATGAGGATGGGATTCGAACCCATGCATGGAGAGCACAATGGATTAGCAGTCCATCGCCTTAACCACTCAGATACCAAGTCCTGTGCTCTTGCTGTGGCAGTCAGCAATTTTACCAGTGTTTGTGAAAGTCAAAATCTTCCAGTGCCAAAATAAAGCACAGAAATGTAATTGTTACACGATGAGGATGGGATTCAAACCCATGCATGCAGAGCACAATGGATTAGCAGTCCATCGCCTTAACTACTCAGATACCAAGTCCTGTGCTCTCGCTGTGGCAGTCAGCAGTTTTACCAGTGTTTGTGAAAGTCAAAATCTTCCAGTGCCAAAATAAAGCACAGAATTTTAACTGTTATACAATGAGATTCTAACCCATGCATGCAGAGCACAATGGATTAGCAGTCCATCGCCTTAACCACTCAGATACCAAGTCCTGTGCTCTCGCTGTGGCAGTCAGCAATTTTACTAGTGTTTGTGAAAGTCAAAATCTTCCAGTGCCAAAATAAAGCACAGAAATGTAATTGTTACACGATGAGGATGGGATTCGGACCCATGCATGAAGAGCACAATGGATTAGCAGTCCATCGCCTTAACCACTCGGCCACCTCATCCTGGCAAATTAATTTAAAAAACTGTAGTTTCTGTATGTAAACCCTAGATTGAAATCAATGAAAGTTCGGCAGAGCAATGGCAAGGCCATGTGTCGATCCCATCGAGACATTTAACAAACGTGTTGTCAGGCTGAGTGGTCTCAAGTGCTTGATTAAGTGTGTTGAGGTGTCGGTTCAAATCCCACCATTGAGGTTGCCCTTGGTGAAGCTATTATTCAATACCTGAATCGTATTAGTCACTCTAGCATTGTGCAGGGATTCTATATTCATGTGTTGCTTTGTAAGAGAGGAAATAACAAATGTTTTGTGAAGAGGTTGGTGTTATAATCCACACATGCAGTTCATCGCCTTCACCACTCAGATACCAAGTCCTGTGCTCTCCCTGTGGCAGTCAGCAGTTTTACCAGTGTTTGTGAAAGTCAAAATCTTCCAGTGCCAAAATAAAGCACAGAATTTAATTTGTTATACAATGAGATTCTAACCCATGCATGCAGAGCACAATGGATTTAGCAGTCCATCGCCTTAACCACTCAGATACCAAGTCCTGTGCTCTCGCTGTGGCAGTCAGCAATTTTACCAGTGTTGGTGAAAGTCAAAATCTTCCAGGGCCAAAATAAAGCACAGAAATGTAATTGTTACACGATGAGGATGGGATTCGAACCCATGTATGCAGAGCACAATGGATTAGCAGTACATCGCCTTAACCACTCGGGCACCTCATCCTGTATTTTGAAGTGGCAAATGAATTTAAAAAACTGTAGTTGCTGTATGTAAACCCTAGATTGAAGTCAATGAAAGTTCGGCAGAGCAATGGCAAGGCCATGTGTCGATCCCATCGAGACATTTAACAAACGTGTTGTCAGGCCGAGTGGTCTCAAGTGCTTGATTAAGTGTGTTGAGGTGTCGGTTCAAATCCCACCATTGAGGTTGCCCTTGGTGAAGCTATTCTTCAATACCTGAATCTTATTAGTCACTCTAGGATTGCGCAGGGATTCTATATTCATGTGGGGCTTTGTAAGAGAGGAAATAACAAATGTTTTGTGAAGAGGTTGGTGTTATAATCCACACATGCAGTTCATCGCCTTCACCACTCAGATACCAAGTCCTGTGCTCTCGCTGTGGCAGTCAGCAGTTTTACTGTGTTTGTGAAAGTCAAAATCTTCCAGTGCCAAAATAAAGCACAGAATTTTATTTGTTATACAATGAGATTCTAACCCATGCATGCAGAGCACAATGGATTAGCAGTCCATCGCCTTAACCACTCGGCCACCTCATCCTTTATTTTGAATTGGCAAATTAATTTAAAAAACTGTAGTTGCTGTATGTAAACCCTAGATTGAAATCAATGAAAGTTTGGTAGAGCACTGGCAATGCCATTTGCTTGATTAAGTGTGTTGAGGTGTTCGGTTCAAATCCCACCATTGAGGTTGCCCTTGGTGAAGCTATTCTCAATACCTGAATCCTATTAGTCACTCTAGGATTTGGCAGGGATTCTATATTCATGTGGGGCCATGTACGAGAGGAAATAACACATGTTTTGTGAAGAGGTTGGTGTTACAATCCACACATGCAGTTCATCGCCTTCACCACTCAAATACCAAGGCCTGTGCTCTCGCTGTGGCAGTCAGCAATATTACCAATGTTTGTGAAAGTCAAAATCTTCCAGTGCCAAAATAAAGCACAGAAATGTAATTGTTACACGATGAGGATGGGATTCGAACCCATGCATGCAGAGCACAATGGATTAGCAGTCCATCGCCTTAACTACTTAGATACCAAGTCCTGTGATCTCGCTGTTGCAGTCAGCAATTTTCCCAGTGTTTGTGAAAGTCAAAATCTTCCAGTGCCAAAATAAAGCACAGCATTTCAATTGTTATACAATGAGAATCTAACCCATGCATGCAGAGCACAATGGATTAGCAGTCCATCGCCTTAACCACTCGGCCACCTTTTCATGTACTTTGCAAGTGGCAAATGACCTTAAAAACTGTAGTTGCTGTATGTAAAAGCCCTAGATTGAAATCAATGAAAGTTAGGCAGAGCAATGGCAAGGCCATGTGTCGATCCCATCGAGACATTTAACAAACGTGTTGTCAGGCCGAGTGGTCTCAAGTGCTTGATTAAGTGTGTTGAGGTGTCGGTTCAAATCCCACCATTGAGGTTGCCCTTGGTGAAGCTATTCTTCAATACCTGAATCCCATTAGTCACTCTAGGATTGCGAAGGGATTCTATATTCATGTGGGGCCATGTAAGAGAGGAAATAACAACTGTTTTGTGAAGAGGTTGGTGTTATAATCCACACATGCAGTTCATCGCCTTCACCACTCAGATACCAAGTCCTGTGCTCTCGCTGTGGCAGTCAGCAATTTTACCGATGTTTGTGAAAGTCAAAATCTTCCAGTGCCAAAATAAAGCACAGAAATTTACATTTAAATTATATTTAAGTCATTTAGCAGACACTCTTATCCAGAGCAACTTACAAATTGGTGCATTCACCTTATGACATTTAATTGTTACACAATGAGGATGGGATTCGAACCCATGCATGGAGAGCACAATGGATTAGCAGTCCATCGCCTTAACCACTCAGATACCAAGTCCTGTGCTCTTGCTGTGGCAGTCAGCAATTTTACCAGTGTTTGTGAAAGTCAAAATCTTCCAGTGCCAAAATAAAGCACAGAAATGTAATTGTTACACGATGAGGATGGGATTCAAACCCATGCATGCAGAGCACAATGGATTAGCAGTCCATCGCCTTAACTACTCAGATACCAAGTCCTGTGCTCTCGCTGTGGCAGTCAGCAGTTTTACCAGTGTTTGTGAAAGTCAAAATCTTCCAGTGCCAAAATAAAGCACAGAATTTTAACTGTTATACAATGAGATTCTAACCCATGCATGCAGAGCACAATGGATTAGCAGTCCATCGCCTTAACCACTCAGATACCAAGTCCTGTGCTCTCGCTGTGGCAGTCAGCAATTTTACTAGTGTTTGTGAAAGTCAAAATCTTCCAGTGCCAAAATAAAGCACAGAAATGTAATTGTTACACGATGAGGATGGGATTCGGACCCATGCATGAAGAGCACAATGGATTAGCAGTCCATCGCCTTAACCACTCGGCCACCTCATCCTGGCAAATTAATTTAAAAAACTGTAGTTTCTGTATGTAAACCCTAGATTGAAATCAATGAAAGTTCGGCAGAGCAATGGCAAGGCCATGTGTCGATCCCATCGAGACATGTAACAAACGTGTTGTCAGGCTGAGTGGTCTCAAGTGCTTGATTAAGTGTGTTGAGGTGTCGGTTCAAATCCCACCATTGAGGTTGCCCTTGGTGAAGCTATTATTCAATACCTGAATCGTATTAGTCACTCTAGCATTGTGCAGGGATTCTATATTCATGTGTTGCTTTGTAAGAGAGGAAATAACAAATGTTTTGTGAAGAGGTTGGTGTTATAATCCACACATGCAGTTCATCGCCTTCACCACTCAGATACCAAGTCCTGTGCTCTCGCTGTGGCAGTCAGCAGTTTTACCAGTGTTTGTGAAAGTCAAAATCTTCCAGTGCCAAAATAAAGCACAGAATTTTATTTGTTATACAATGAGATTCTAACCCATGCATGCAGAGCACAATGGATTAGCAGTCCATCGCCTTAACCACTCAGATACCAAGTCCTGTGCTCTCGCTGTGGCAGTCAGCAATTTTACCAGTGTTGGTGAAAGTCAAAATCTTCCAGGGCCAAAATAAAGCACAGAAATGTAATTGTTACACGATGAGGATGGGATTCGAACCCATGTATGCAGAGCACAATGGATTAGCAGTACATCGCCTTAACCACTCGGCCAACTCATCCTGTATTTTGGAAATGGCAAATTATCCTAAAAAACTGTAGTTGCTCTATGTAAACCCTTGATTGAAATCAATGAAAGTTCGGCAGAGCAATGGCAAGGCCATGTGTCGATTCCATCGAGACATTTAACAAACGTGCTGTCAGGCCGAGTGGTCTCAAGTGCTTGATTAAGTGTGTTGAGGTGTCGGTTCAAATCCCACCATGCAGTTCATCGCCTTCACCACTCAGATACCAAGTCCTGTGCTCTCGCTGTGGCAGTCAGCAATTTTACCAGTGTTTGTGAAAGTCAAAATCTTCCAGTGCCAAAATAAAGCACAGAAATGTAATTGTTACACGATGAGGATGGGATTTGAACCCATGCATGCAGAGCACAATGGATTAGCAGTCCATCACCTTAACCACTCGGCCACCTCATCCTGAATTTTTTTAGTGGCAAATGGTTGCCCTTGGAGAAGCTATTCTTCAATACCTGAATCTTATTAGTCACTAGGATTGCGCAGGGATTCTATATTCATGTGGGACCATGTAAGAGAGGAAATAACAAATGTTTTGTGAAGAGGGTGGTGTTATAATCCACACATGCAGTTCATCGCCTTCACCACTCAGATACCAAGTCCTGTGCTCTCGCTGTGGCAGTCAGCAATTTTCCCAGTGTTTGTGAAATTAAAAATCTTATGTGCCAAAATAAAGCACAGAATTTTAATTGTTGTACAATGAGATTCTAACACATTCATGCAGAGCACAATGGATTAGCAGCCCATCACCTTAACCACTCAGATACCAAGTCCTGTGCTCTCGCTGTGGCAGTCAGCAATTTTACCAGTGTTTGTCAAAGTCAAAATCTTCCAGTGCCAAAATAAAGCAAAGAAATTTAATTGGTACACGATGAGGATGGGATTCGAACCCGTGCATGCATAGCGCAATGGATTAGCAGTCCATCCCCTTAACCACTCGGCCACCTCATCCTGTATTTTGAAGTGGCAAATGAATTTAAAAAACTATTGTTGCTGTATGTAAACCCTAGAATGAAATCAATGAAAGTTCGGCAGGGCAATGGCAAGGCCATGTGTCGATCCCATCGAGACATTTAACAAACGTGCTGTCAGGCCGAGTGGTCTCAAGTGCTTGATTAAGTGTGTTGAGGTGTTCGGTTCAAATCCCACCTTTGAGGTTGCCCTTGGTGAAGCTATTCTCAATACCTGAATCCTATTAGTCACTCTAGGATTGCGCAGGGATTCTATATTCATGTGGGGCCATGTAAGAGAGGAAATAACAAATGTTTTGTGAAGAGGTTGGTGGTATAATCCACACATGCAGTTCATCGCCTTCACCACTCAGATACCAAGTCCTGTGCTCTCGCTGTGGCAGTCAGCAATTTTCCCAGTGTTTGTGAAAGTCAAAATCTTCCAGTGCCAAAATAAAGCAAAGAAATTTAATTGGTACACGATGAGGATGGGATTCCAACCCATGCATGCAGAGCACAATGGATTAGCAGTCCATCGCCTTAACCACTCGGCCACCTCATCCTGTATTTTGAAGTGGCAAATGAATTAAAAAAACTATTGTTGCTGTATGTAAACCCTAGATTGAAATCAATGAAAGTTCGGCAGAGCAATGGCAAGGCCATGTGTCGATCCCATCGAGACATTTAACAAACGTGCTGTCAGGCCGAGTGGTCTCAAGTGCTTGATTAAGTGTGTTGAGGTGTCGGTTCAAATCCCACCATTGAGGTTGCCCTTGGAGAAGCTATTCTTCAATACCTGAATCTTATTAGTCACTAGGATTGCGCAGGGATTCTATATTCATGTGGGGCCATGTAAGAGAGGAAATAACAAATGTTTCGTGAAAAGGTTGGTGTTATTATCCACACATGCAGTTCATCGCCTTCACCACTCAGATACCAAGTCCTGTGCTCTCGCTGTGGCAGTCAGCAATTTTACCAGTGTTTGTGAAAGTCAAAAACTTCCAGTGCCAAAATGAAGCACAGAATTTTAATTGTTATACAATGAGATCCTAACCCATGCATGCAGAGCACAATGGATTAGCAGTCCATCGCCTTAACCACTCAGATACCACGTCCTGTGCTCTCGCTGTGGCAGTCAGCAATTTTACCAGTGTTTGTGAAAGTCAAAATCTTCCAGTGCCAAAATAAAGCAAATAAATTTAATTGGTACACGATGAGGATGGGATTCGAACCCGTGCATGCATAGCGCAATGGATTAGCAGTCAATTGCCTTAACCACTTGGCCACCTCTTCCTGTATTTTGAAGTGGCAAATTAATTAAAAAAACTATTGTTGCTGTATGTAAACCCTAGAATGAAATCAATGAAAGTTCGGCAGGGCAATGGCAAGGCCATGTGTCGATCCCATCGAGACATTTAACAAACGTGCTGTCAGGCCGAGTGGTCTCAAGTGCTTGATTAAGTGTGTTGAAGTGTTCGGTTCAAATCCCACCATTGAGGTTGCCCTTGGAGAAGCTATTCTTCAATACCTGAATCTTATTAGTCACTAGGATTGTGCAGGGATTCTATATTCATGCGGGGCCATGTAAGAGAGGAAATAACAAATGTTTTGTGAAAAGGTTGGTGTTATAATCCACACATGCAGTTCATATCCTTCACCACTCAGATACCAAGTCCTGTGCTCTCGCTGTGGCAGTCAGCAATTTTACCAGTGTTTGTGAAAGTCAAAATCTTTCAGTGCCAAAATAAAGCAAAGAAATTTAATTGGTACACGATGAGGATGGGATTCAAACCCATGCATGCAGAGCACAATGGATTAGCAGTCCATCACCTTAACCACTCGGCCAACTCATCCTGTATTTTGGAAATGGCAAATTATCCTAAAAAACTGTAGTTGCTGTATGTAAACCCTTGATTGAAATCAATGAAAGTTATGCAGAGCAATGGCAAGGCCATGTGTCGATCCCATCGAGACATTTAAAAAACGTGTTGTCAGGCCGAGTGGTCTCAAGTGCTTGATTAAGTGTGTTGAGGTGTTCGGTTCAAATCCCACCATTGAGGTTGCCCTTGGTGAAGCTATTCTCAATACCTGAATCCTATTAGTCACTCTAGGATTGCGCAGGGATTCTGTATTCATGTGGGGCCATGTAAGAGAGGAAATAACAAATGTTTTGTGAAGAGGTTGGTGTTATAATCCACACATGCAGTTCATCGCCTTCACCACTCAGATACCAAGTCCTGTGCTCTCGCTGTGGCAGTCAGCAACTTTACCAGTGTTTGTGAAAGTCAAAATCTTCCAGTGCCAAAATAAAGCAAAGAAATTTAATTGCTACACGATGAGGATGGGATTCGAACCCATGCATGCAGAGCACAATGGATTAGCAGTCCATCGCCTTAACCACTCGGCCACCTCATCCTGTATTTTGGAAATGGCAAATTATCCTAAAAAACTGTAGTTGCTGTATGTAAACCCTTGATTGAAATCAATGAAAGTTATGCAGAGCAATGGCAAGGCCATGTGTCGATCCCATCGAGACATTTAACAAACGTGCTGTCAGGCCGAGTGGTCTCAAGTGCTTGATTAAGTGTGTTGAGGTGTCGGTTCAAATCCCACCATTGAGGTTGCCCTTGGAGAAGCTATTCTTCAATACCTGAATCTTATTAGTCACTCTAGGATTGTGCAGGTATTCTATATTCATGTGTGGCCATGTAAGAGAGGAAATAACAAATGTTTTGTGAAGAGGTTGGTGTTATAATACACACATGCAGTTCATCGCCTTCACCACTCAGATACCAAGTCCTGTGCTCTCGCTGTGGCAGTCAGCAATTTTACCAGTGTTTGTGAAAGTCAAAATCTTCCAGTGCCAAAATGAAGCACAGAATTTTAATTGTTATACAATGAGATTCTAACCCATGCATGCAGAGCACAATGGATTAGCAGTCCATCGCCTTAACCACTCAGATACCAAGTCCTGTGCTCTCGCTGTGGCAGTCAGCAATTTTCCCAGTGTTTGTCAAAGTCAAAATCTTCCAGTGCCAAAATAAAGCAAAGAAATTTAATTGGTACACGATGAGGATGGGATTCCAACCCATGCATGCAGAGCACAATGGATTAGCAGTCCATCGCCTTAACCACTCGGCCACCTCATCCTGTATTTTGAAGTGGCAAATGAATTAAAAAAACTATTGTTGCTGTATGTAAACCCTAGATTGAAATCAATGAAAGTTCGGCAGAGCAATGGCAAGGGCATGTGTCGATCCCATCGAGACATTTAACAAACGTGTTGTCAGGCCGAGTGGTCTCAAGTGCTTGATTAAGTGTGTTGAGGTGTTCGGTTCAAATCCCACCTTTGAGGTTGCCCTTGGTGAAGCTATTCTCAATACCTGAATCCTATTAGTCATTCTAGGATTGCGCAGGGATTCTATATTCATGTGGGGCCATGTAAGAGAGGAAATAACAAATGTTTTGTGAAGAGGTTGGTGTTATAATCCACACATGCAGTTCATCGCCTTCACCACTCAGATACCAAGTCCTGTGCTCTCGCTGTGGCAGTCAGCAATTTTCCCAGTGTTTGTGAAAGTCAAAATCTTCCAGTGCCAAAATAAAGCAAAGAAATTTAATTGGTACACGATGAGGATGGGATTCCAACCCATGCATGCAGAGCACAATGGATTAGCAGTCCATCGCCTTAACCACTCGGCCACCTCATCCTGTATTTTGAAGTGGCAAATGAATTAAAAAAACTATTGTTGCTGTATGTAAACCCTAGATTGAAATCAATGAAAGTTCGGCAGAGCAATGGCAAGGGCATGTGTCGATCCCATCGAGACATTTAACAAACGTGCTGTCAGGCCGAGTGGTCTCAAGTGCTTGATTAAGTGTGTTGAGGTGTCGGTTCAAATCCCACCATTGAGGTTGCCCTTGGAGAAGCTATTCTTCAATACCTGAATCTTATTAGTCACTAGGATTGCGCAGGGATTCTATATTCATGTGGGGCCATGTAAGAGAGGAAATAACAAATGTTTTGTGAAAAGGTTGTGTTATGCAGGTGAATGAGGACCCAAAAGCGACTTGGCGAAAACAGAGTCTTTAATCCAGTTAAAGGAAATAGCAATACTCCTAGACAAATCGGAGCGGTAAATAAAGCATAAGAAACAATTCCACTCGTAATCACGAGAACTGACTGGAGACTCGATAATAAACTGCAGGTTGCCTCGGGAAGGCACTTGACCGTAGCAGACTCAGACACCTGCTCACCACGCAGCATCTGAGGGAAACACGACACGACAGGGCGATACAAAGACACAGCACGGTGAACAATATACGAGGATCCGACAGGACAGAAACGGAAAACAAGGGGAGAAATAGGGACTCTAATCAGGGGAAAAGATAGGGAACAGGTGTGGGAAGACTAAATGATTGATTAGGGGAATAGGAACAGCTGGGAGCAGGAACGGAACGATAGAGAGAAGAGAGAGAGAGAGAGGAGAGAGAAAAAGGGGAACGAACCTAAAAAGACCAGCAGGGGAAAACGAACAGAAGGAAAAGCAAAATGACAAGACAATATAAGACAAAACATGACAGTACCCCCCACTCACCGAGCGCCTCCTGGCGCACTCGAGGAGGAATCCTGGCGGCAACGGAGGAAATCATCAATCAGTGAACGGTCCAGCACGTCCCGAGACGGAACCCAACTCCTCTCCTCAGGACCGTAACCCTCCCAATCCACTAAGTATTGGTGACCCCGTCCCCGAGAACGCATGTCCATGATCCTACGTACCTTGTAAATAGGTGCGCTCTCGACAAGGACGGGAGGGGGAGGGAAGACGAACGGGGGTGCGAAGAAAGGGCTTGACACAGGAGACATGGAAGACAGGATGGACGCGACGAAGATGTCGCGGAAGAAGCAGTCGCACAGCGACAGGATTGACGACCTGGGAGACACGGAACGGACCAATGAACCGCGGAGTCAACTTACGAGAAGCTGTCGTAAGAGGAAGGTTGCGAGTGGAAAGCCACACTCTCTGGCCGCAACAATACCTAGGACTCTTAATCCTACGTTTATTGGCGGCTCTCACAGTCTGTGCCCTGTAACGGCAAAGTGCAGACCTCACCCTCCTCCAGGTGCGCTCACAACGTTGGACAAACGCTTGAGCGGAGGGAACACTGGACTCGGCAAGCTGGGATGAGAACAGAGGAGGCTGGTAACCCAGACTACTCTGAAACGGAGATAACCCGGTAGCAGACGAAGGAAGCGAGTTGTGAGCGTATTCTGCCCAGGGGAGCTGTTCTGCCCAAGACGCAGGGTTTCTGAAAGAAAGGCTGCGTAGTATGCGACCAATCGTCTGATTGGCCCTCTCTGCTTGACCGTTAGACTGGGGATGAAACCCGGAAGAGAGACTGACGGACGCACCAATCAAACGACAGAACTCCCTCCAAAACTGTGACGTGAATTGCGGACCTCTGTCTGAAATGGCGTCTAACGGGAGGCCATGAATTCTGAACACATTCTCGATGATGATTTGTGCCGTCTCCTTAGCGGAAGGAAGTTTAGCGAGAGGAATGAAATGTGCCGCCTTAGAGAACCTATCGACAACCGTAAGAATCACAGTCTTCCCCGCAGACAAAGGCAGACCGGTAATGAAGTCTAGGGCGATGTGAGACCATGGTCGAGAAGGAATGGGGAGCGGTCTGAGACGACCGGCAGGAGGAGAGTTACCTGACTTAGTCTGCGTGCAGTCCGAACAAGCAGCCACGAAACGGCGCGTGTCACGCTCCTGAGTCGGCCACCAGAAGCGCTGGCGAATAGAAGCAAGAGTCCCTCGAACACCGGGATGACCAGCTAACTTGGCAGAGTGAGCCCACTGAAGAACAGCCAGACGAGTGGAAACAGGAACGAAAAGAAGGTTACTAGGACAAGCGCGCGGCGACGCAGTGTGCGTGAGTGCTTGCTTAACCTGTCTTTCAATTCCCCAGACTGTCAACCCGACAACACGCCCATAAGGAAGAATCCCCTCGGGATCAGTAGAAGCCACAGAAGAACTAAAAAGACGGGATAAGGCATCAGGCTTGGTGTTCTTGCTACCCGGACGGTAAGAAATCACAAACTCGAAACGAGCGAAAAATAACGCCCAACGAGCTTGACGAGCATTAAGTCGTTTGGCAGAACGGATGTACTCAAGGTTCTTATGGTCTGTCCAAACGACAAAAGGAACGGTCGCCCCCTCCAACCACTGTCGCCATTCGCCTAGGGCTAAGCGGATGGCGAGCAGTTCGCGGTTACCCACATCATAGTTGCGTTCAGATGGCGACAGGCGATGAGAAAAATAAGCGCAAGGATGAACCTTATCGTCAGACTGGAAGCGCTGGGATAGAATGGCTCCCACGCCTACCTCTGAAGCGTCAACCTCGACAATGAATTGTCTAGTGACGTCAGGAGTAACGAGGATAGGAGCGGACGTAAAACGTTCTTTTAGAAGATCAAAAGCTCCCTGGGCGGAACCGGACCACTTAAAACACGTCTTGACAGAAGTAAGAGCTGTGAGAGGGGCAGCAACTTGACCGAAATTACGAATGAAACGCCGATAGAAATTAGCGAAACCTAGAAAGCGCTGCAACTCGACACGTGACCTTGGAACGGGCCACTCACTGACAGCTTGGACCTTAGCGGAATCCATCTGAATGCCTTCAGCGGAAATAACGGAACCGAGAAAAGTAACGGAGGAGACATGAAAAGAGCACTTCTCAGCCTTCACGTAGAGACAATTCTCTAAAAGGCGCTGGAGAACACGTCGAACGTGCTGAACATGAATCTCGAGTGACGGTGAAAAAATCAGGATATCGTCAAGGTAGACAAAAACAAAGATGTTCAGCATGTCTCTCAGAACATCATTAACTAATGCCTGAAAAACAGCTGGCGCATTGGCGAGACCAAACGGCAGAACCCGGTACTCAAAATGCCCTAACGGAGTGTTAAACGCCGTCTTCCACTCGTCCCCCTCTCTGATGCGCACGAGATGGTAAGCGTTACGAAGGTCCAACTTAGTAAAGCACCTGGCTCCCTGCAGAATCTCGAAGGCTGATGACATAAGGGGAAGCGGATAACGATTCTTAACCGTTATGTCATTCAGCCCTCGATAATCCACGCAGGGGCGCAGAGTACCGTCCTTTTTCTTAACAAAAAAACCCCGCCCCGGCCGGAGAGGAAGAAGGCACTATGGTACCGGCGTCAAGAGACACAGACAAATAATCCTCGAGAGCCTTACGTTCGGGAGCCGACAGAGAGTATAGTCTACCCCGAGGAGGAGTGGTCCCCAGGAAGGAGATCAATACTACAATCATACGACCGGTGAGGAGGAAGGGAGTTGGCTCGGGACCGACTGAAGACCGTGCGCAGATCATGATATTCCTCCGGCACTCCTGTCAAATCGCCAGGTTCCTCCTGAGAAGTGGGGACAGAAGAAATGGGAGGGATGGCAGACATTAAACACTTCACATGACAAGAAACGTTCCAGGATAGGATAGAATTACTAGACCAATTAATAGAAGGATTATGACATACTAGCCAGGGATGACCCAAAACAACAGGTGTAAAAGGTGAACGAAAAATCAAAAAAGAAATAGTCTCACTGTGGTTACCAGATACTGTGAGGGTTAAAGGTAGTGTCTCAAATCTGATACTGGGAAGATGACTACCATCTAAGGCGAACATGGGCGTAGGCTTGTCTAACTGTCTGAAAGGAATGTCATGTTTCCGAGCCCATGCTTCGTCCATGAAACAACCCTCAGCCCCAGAGTCTATCAAGGCACTGCATGTAGCACCCGAACCGGTCCAGCGTAGATGGACCGACATAGTAGTACAGGATCTAGATGGAGAGACCTGAGTAGTAGCGCTCACCAGTAGCCCTCCGCTTACTGATGAGCTCTGGCTTTTACTGGACATGAATTGACAAAATGTCCATCAAATCCGCAATAGAGGCACAGGCGGTTGGTGATCCTCCGTTCCCTCTCCTTAGTCGAGATGCGAATACCTCCCAGCTGCATGGGCTCAGTCTCTGAGCCAGAGGAGGGAGATGGTTGCGATGCGGAGCAGGGAAACACCGTTGACGCGAGCTCTCTTCCACGAGCTTGGTGACGAAGATCTACCCGTCGTTCTATGCGGATGGCGAGAGCAATCAAAGAGTCCACACTGGAAGGAACCTCCCGGGAGAGAATCTCATCTTTGACCACTGCGTGGAGTCCCTCCAGAAAACGAGCGAGCAGCGCCGGCTCGTTGCAGTCACTAGAGGCAGCAAGAGTGCGAAACTCTATAGAGTAATCCGTTATGGATCGATCACCTTGGCATAGGGAAGCCAGGGCCCTAGAAGCCTCCCTACCAAAAACTGAACGGTCAAAAACCCGAATCATCTCCTCTTTAAAGTTCTGGTAATTGTTTGAACAATCAGCCCTTGCCTCCCAGATAGCTGTGCCCCACTCTCGAGCCCGGCCAGTAAGGAGTGAAATGACGTAAGCAACCCGAGCTCTCTCTCTAGAGTATGTGTTGGGTTGGAGAGAGAACACAATATCACACTGGGTGAGAAAGGAGCGGCACTCCTTGGGCTGCCCGGAGTAGCAAGGTGGGTTATTAACCCTAGGTTCCGGAGGCTCGGCAGACCAGGAAGTAACAGGTGGCACGAGACGAAGACTCTGGAACTGTCCAGAGAGGTCGGAAACCTGAGCGGCCAGGTTCTCCATGGCATGACGAGCAGCAGACAATTCCTGCTCGTGTCTGCCGAGCATGGCTCCTTGGATCTCGACGGCAGTGTTACGAGCGTCTGTAGTCGCTGGGTCCATTCTTTGGTCGGATCCTTCTGTTATGCAGGTGAATGAGGACCCAAAAGCGACTTGGCGAAAACAGAGTCTTTAATCCAGTTAAAGGAAATAGCAATACTCCTAGACAAATCGGAGCGGTAAATAAAGCATAAGAAACAATTCCACTCGTAATCACGAGAACTGACTGGAGACTCGATAATAAACTGCAGGTTGCCTCGGGAAGGCACTTGACCGTAGCAGACTCAGACACCTGCTCACCACCCAGCATCTGAGGGAAACACGACACGACAGGGCGATACAAAGACACAGCACGGTGAACAATATACGAGGATCCGACAGGACAGAAACGGAAAACAAGGGGAGAAATAGGGACTCTAATCAGGGGAAAAGATAGGGAACAGGTGTGGGAAGACTAAATGATTGATTAGGGGAATAGGAACAGCTGGGAGCAGGAACGGAACGATAGAGAGAAGAGAGAGAGAGAGGGAGAGAGAAAAAGGGGAACGAACCTAAAAAGACCAGCAGGGGGAAAACGAACAGAAGGAAAAGCAAAATGACAAGACAATATAAGACAAAACATGACAGGTTGGTGTTATAATACACACATGCAGTTCATCGCCTTCACCACTCAGATACCAAGTCCTGTGCTCTCGCTGTGGCAGTCAGCAATTTTACCAGTGTTTGTGAAAGTCAAAATCTTTCAGTGCCAAAATAAAGCAAAGAAATTTAATTGGTACACGATGAGGATGGGATTCAAACCCATGAATGCAGAGCACAATGGATTAGCAGTCCATCGCCTTAACCACTCGGCCACCTCATCCTGTATTTTGGAAATGGCAAATTATCCTAAAAAACTGTAGTTGCTGTATGTAAACCCTTGATTGAAATCAATGAAATTTATGCAGAGCAATGGCAAGGCCATGTGTCGATCCCATCGAGACATTTAACAAACGTGTTGTCAGGCCGAGTGGTCTCAAGTGCTTGATTAAGTGTGTTGAGGTGTTCGGTTCAAATCCCACCATTGAGGTTGCCCTTGGTGAAGCTATTCTCAATACCTGAATCCTATTAGTCACTCTAGGATTGTGCAGGGATTCTATATTCATGTGGGGCCATGTAAGAGAGGAAATAACAAATGTTTCGTGAAGAGGTTGGTGTTATAATCCACACATGTAGTTCATCGCCTTCACCACTCAGATACCAAGTCCTGTGCTCTCGCTGTGGCAGTCGGCAATTTTACCAGTGTTTGTGAAAGTCAAAATCTTCCAGTGCCAAAATAAAGCACAGAAATTTAATTGTTACACGATGAGGATGGGATTCGAACCTATGCATGCAGAGCACAATGGATTAGCAGTCCATCGCCTTAACCACTCGGCCAACTCATCCTGAATTTTGGTAGTGGCAAATGGCTTTAAAAAAACTGTAGTTGCTGTATGTAAACCCTAGATTGAAATCAATGAAAGTTCGGCAGAGCAATGGCAAGGCCATGTGTCGATCCCATCGAGACATTTAACAAACGTGCTGTCAGGCCGAGTGCTTGATTAAGTGTGTTGAGGTGTCGGTTCAAATCCCACCATTGAGGTTGCCCTTGGAGAAGCTATTCTTCAATACCTGAATCTTATTAGTCACTAGGAATGTGCAGGGATTCTATATTCATGTGGGGCCATGTAAGAGAGGAAATAACAAATGTTTCGTGAAAAGGTTGGTGTTATAATCCACACATGCAGTTCATCGCCTTCACCACTCAGATACCAAGTCCTGTGCTCTCGCTGTGGCAGTCAGCAATTTTACCAATGTTTGTGAACGTCAAAATCTTCCAGTGCCAAAATAAAGCACAGAAATTTAATTGTTACACGATGAGGATGGGATTTGAACCCATGCATGCAGAGCACAATGGATTAGCAGTCCATCGTATTAACCACTCAGATACCAAGTCCTTTGCTCGCGCTGTGGCAGTCAGCAATTTTCCCAGTGTTTGTGAAAGTCAAAATCTTCAGTGCCAAAATGAAGCACAGAATTTTAATTGTTATACAATGAGATTCTAACCCATGCATGCAGAGCACAATGGATTAGCAGTCCATCGCCTTAACCACTCAGATACCAAGTCCTGTGCTCTCGCTGTGGCAGTCAGCAATTTTACCAGTGTTTGTCAAAGTCAAAATCTTCCAGTGGCAAAATAAAGCACAAAAATGTAATTGTTAAACGATGAGGATGGGATTCGAACCCGTGCATGCATAGCGCAATGGATTAGCAGTCCATCGCCTTAACCACTCGGCCACCTCTTCCTGTATTTTGAAGTGGCAAATTAATTAAAAAAACTATTGTTGCTGTATGTAAACCCTAGAATGAAATCAATGAAAGTTCGGCAGGGCAATGGCAAGGCCATGTGTCGATCCCATCGAGACATTTAACAAACGTGCTGTCAGGCCGAGTGGTCTCAAGTGCTTGATTAAGTGTGTTGAGGTGTCGGTTCAAATCCCACCATTGAGGTTGCCCTTGGAGAAGCTATTCTTCAATACCTGAATCTTATTAGTCACTAGGATTGTGCAGGGATTCTATATTCATGCGGGGCCATGTAAGAGAGGAAATAACAAATGTTTTGTGAAAAGGTTGGTGTTATAATCCACACATGCAGTTCATATCCTTCACCACTCAGATACCAAGTCCTGTGCTCTCGCTGTGGCAGTCAGCAATTTTACCAGTGTTTGTGAAAGTCAAAATCTTTCAGTGCCAAAATAAAGCAAAGAAATTTAATTGGTACACGATGAGGATGGGATTCAAACCCATGCATGCAGAGCACAATGGATTAGCAGTCCATCACCTTAACCACTCGGCCACCTCATCCTGTATTTTGGAAATGGCAAATTATCCTAAAAAACTGTAGTTGCTGTATGTAAACCCTTGATTGAAATCAATGAAAGTTATGCAGAGCAATGGCAAGTCCATGTGTCGATCCCATCGAGACATTTAAAAAACGTGTTGTCAGGCCGAGTGGTCTCAAGTGCTTGATTAAGTGTGTTGAGGTGTTCGGTTCAAATCCCACCATTGAGGTTGCCCTTGGTGAAGCTATTCTCAATACCTGAATCCTATTAGTCACTCTAGGATTGTGCAGGGATTCTATATTCATGTGTGGCCATGTATTAGAGGAAATAACAAATGTTTTGTGAAGAGGTTGGTGTTATAATCCACACATGCAGTTCATTGCCTTCACCACTCAGATACCAAGTCCTGTGCTCTCGCTGTGGCAGTCAGCAATTTTACCAGTGTTTGTGAAAGTCAAAATCTTCCAGTGCCAAAATGAAGCACAGAATTTTAATTGTTATACAATGAGATTCTAACCCATGCATGCAGAGCACAATGGATTAGCAGTCCATCGCCTTAACCACTCAGATACCAAGTCCTGTGCTCTCGCTGTGGCAGTCAGCAATTTTACCAATGTTTGTGAACGTCAAAATCTTCCAGTGCCAAAATAAAGCACAGAAATTTAATTGTTACACGATGAGGATGGGATTTGAACCCATGCATGCAGAGCACAATGGATTAGCAGTCCATCATATTAACCACTCAGATACCAAGTGCTTTGCTCGCGCTGTGGCAGTCAGCAATTTTCCCAGTGTTTGTGAAAGTCAAACTCTTCAGTGCCAAAATGAAGCACAGAATTTTAATTGTTATACAATGAGATTCTAACCCATGCATGCAGAGCACAATGGATTAGCAGTCCATCGCCTTAACCACTCAGATACCAAGTCCTGTGCTCTCGCTGTGGCAGTCAGCAATTTTACCAGTGTTTGTCAAAGTCAAAATCTTCCAGTGCCAAAATAAAGCACAAAAATGTAATTGTTAAACGATGAGGATGGGATTCGAACCCATGCATGCAGAGCACAATGGATTAGCAGTCCATCGCCTTAACCACTCGGCCACCTCATCCTGTATTTTGGAAATGGCAAATTATCCTAAAAAACTGTAGTTGCTGTATGTAAACCCTTGATTGAAATCAATGAAAGTTATGCAGAGCAATGGCAAGGCCATGTGTCGATCCCATCGAGACATTTAAAAAACGTGTTGTCAGGCCGAGTGGTCTCAAGTGCTTGATTAAGTGTGTTGAGGTGTTCGGTTCAAATCCCACCATTGAGGTTGCCCTTGGTGAAGCTATTCTCAATACCTGAATCCTATTAGTCACTCTAGGATTGTGCAGGGATTCTATATTCATGTGTGGCCATGTATTAGAGGAAATAACAAATGTTTTGTGAAGAGGTTGGTGTTATAATCCACACATGCAGTTCATTGCCTTCACCACTCAGATACCAAGTCCTGTGCTCTCGCTGTGGCAGTCAGCGATTTTACCAGTGTTTGTGAAAGACAAAATCTTCCAGTGCCAAAAAAAGCACAGAATTTTACTTGTTACAAGATGAGGATGGGATTCTAACCCATGCATGCAGAGCACAATGGATTAGCAGTCCATCGCCTTAACCACTCGGGCACTTAACCACCAGTGTTTGTGAAAGTCAAAATCTTCCAGTGCCAAAATAAAGCACAGAAATGTAATTGTTACACAATGAGGATGGGATTCGAATCCATGCATGCAGAGCACAATGGATTAGCAGTCCATCGCCTTAACCACTCGGCCACCTCATCCTGAATTTTGGTAGTGGCAAATGACTTTCAAAATCTGTAGTTGCTGTATGTAAACCCTTGATTGAAATCAATGAAAGTTAGGCAGAGCAATGGCAAGGCCATGTGTCGATCCCATCGAGACATTTAACAAATGTGTTGTCAGGCCGAGTGGTCTCAAGTGCTTGATTAAGTGTGTTGAGGTGTCGGTTCAAATCCCACCATTGAGGTTGCCCTTGGTGAAGCTATTCTTCAATACCTGTGTTACGGATACAGTTATCCTGTGTATCCTGTGTGTGTGTTTCTTTTCTCTCCTTCTCCCCTCACAGGTGAAAATCAACACTCCCCAATCAGTCAACAATCAATCATCAATCAGAAGACACACCTCCTCCTATTTCCTGACCTATCACAGTTCCTTCCCCATGGTTTAAAAACCCCATCATTTGTTTGTTCTAGAGCTCAGCTCAGCTCAATCTCTCTGTAAATGCCATGTCTGTAGGTCTCAGTGTTTCACTCTCGCTTTGTGTCTTAACCTCTCTTTTGTTTAAAGCACCTCCATAGCACTTTGTCATCACCTGTGAGTATTGTTTTTGGTTATGGTGTTTGTTTGTTTGCTGGTGGGAAAAGGGGGAAACCAAGACCAGTCGCCCATGGGCATACACTACCCGTAGGTGAACTTTGTTAAATACACTAGTTAGAACTGGGCGGACCACCCACTGTATTTTTGGTTAGTTAGTTAGCTGTTGTTAAAGTAGGCTAGTCTAGCTTAGGGGTGTTTTTGAATACTTATTGTTTCTTTCCTTGGGTCCAGCTCAGCCCCTTTTCCTGCTCCCCCCATTACCGTGTGTTTATAAATAAACCTAGAGTTTGACGGTAGATTTCTGTTGTCGTGGTTATTTCGTTCACACTTTCACTTTGTCACAATAATAATTTGCATGAGTTATGTTACGGATCTCATTACCATCCCCCCTAGACTGTCGGGCCAAAAGGGATTCGTAACATAAGTGGGGCCTCGTCCGGGATCTGTCATAACTGACACCCATGCCGCTCATGTAGATTGTTGTAGTGGTATAGTTCAGTGTTGAGCGTCATAGCTGAAGTAGCATTAGTGTTTGCTATTTTCTTTGGCACTTGTGAAGTAGTGTAAAATGACTACTTTTGATTTGAGATCCTTTTTGGATAACCCTTCGTGGGAGGTTTTTGACAAATGTCGTAGAGTTGATTTAATGACCTTGGCTGACCATTATTCAGTATCGATTCCGCAGAGTTTAGTTAAGGCGGATGTTAAACGGCTAGTATTAAATGTATTGTTGGAAGAGCAGGTGCTTGTGTTACCGCTGCCTGAGCCTACTACCCCTGTAGGGGATGTTGCTGCTCCTGTGAGCCCATTGGTGTCTGGTAATGAGGGAGAGGCAGCCACATTGTCCTGTTTTGATCCACTCTCCCCACTGTCAAATGGTGATACCAGGAGGGATGTCCGTTTAGCACAGTTCCAACTGGAGGTGGAAGAGAGAGCCCAAATTAGGCGAGAGACTCTCCACTTGGAGATGTGTAAAATAGAGGCAGAAAAAGAACGAGAACAACGGCATTTGGCGATGTGTAAAATTGAGGCAGACAGAGAACAAAGGCAGTTGGAGTTCAAAATGCGCCAGATGGAACTGGAGGCAGAGACAGCAAGGCTAGCCTCCGGTCCTACTGTGCCTGTTTGTGAGCCGTCCTCACCTATTTTTGTGTATTTGAGCGTATAGCCGTAGCATTGAAATGGCCTGAAGAGGTATGGTGCCTATTACTTCAGTGTAAATTAACTGGTAAAGCCCAAGAGGTTTTGTCAGCACTACCTCTGGAGGACAGTTTGAATTATGAAGTGGTCAAAGCTACTGTTCTTCGTGCCTATGAGCTTGTGCCTGAGGCATACCGACAGAGATTTAGGTCTCATAGAAAGTCTTCTAGTAAGACTTATGTGGAATTTGCTAGAGACAAGGGAAATCTGTTTGATAAATGGCATGCTGCTAGTAAGGTAACTGATTTCAACTCTCTCCGGGAGTTAATCTTGTTGGAAGATTTTAAAAATTGCTTACCCGAACGCATTGTAGTTTACCTAAACGAACAGAAAGTATCCTGTCTGGCAGAAGCGTCTGTGTTGGCAGACGAGTTTGTGTTGACGCACAAGAGTGTGTTTTCGGCTCAAACCGAGAGTAGAGCCACTGAGTTTCCTACCTTTAGCCCTAGTCGGCCAGCAGTAGTATATCAAGCACGCCAGAAGAATGAGCGTCCCTGTTTCTATTGTCATAAAGTAGGACATATGATTAATGATTGCTTCCTGCTTAAACGCAAACAAGGGATGCCTCTTCGTGCCAAGCCACCAACAGGTGTTGCTCTAATTCGTACGGTTAAGAGGTCGGCAACAAAACAGGTGCCTCAGGGTAACTGTAGCTTGAAAGTCTCAGTCCCCGACCGCCGTTATGAACCATTCATTTTCGAGGGGTTTGTGTCCCTAACGAATGACGAAGCGTCTCAGCGACCGGTTAAAATCCTTAGAGATACTGGTGCGGCGCAGTCGTTTATATTGTCTGATGTGTTGCCCTTATCTGACGATACATACTATGGTTCCAGTGTGTTAGTGCAGGGTATTGAAATGGGTTTTGTCCCAGTACCATTGCACTTTGTAAATGTACACTCTGAGTTAATCAGTGGAATATTCAGAGTGGGGGTACGTCCTATGTTGCCAGTGAAAGGTGTGACCTTTATAATGGGTAACGATATTGCCGGAGGAAAGGTAGTACCCGTATTGGAAGTATTGGATAAAAGTGACCACTCTCTCTCGAATGAGCTGGCACAGAGTTATCCACATGTGTTCCCCGCTTGTGCTGTCACTCGTGCTCAGGCACTACAAGAGGGTGACGAGATAGATTTGTCGAACACTGTTCTGTTCAAAGAGGTTGATCAAGAGGATGGATTGTGTGATACCTCTGAGAAGCTGATCACCTCTGACAAACAGCCCAGGAAAGAATCAAAGAACGTTGAACTTATTGCTGATGCAATACAGTTACCAGTCACTCGTGAGCAGCTGATTGCTAACCAAAAGGTTGACAACAAGCTTGCTAAATGTTTTTCTAGTGTTGTCTCATTGGAAGATGTGAAGAAGAAGAACGTGGCTTACTTCATTGATGGTAATCTCCTCATGCGTAAATGGAAATCCCATGTTGACGCGGATGGAGATTGGAATGCTGTTTACCAAATAGTGATTCCTACAGCCTTTCGACAAAATGTGTTATCCCTTGCTCATGATCACCAGTGGTCTGGTCATTTAGGAATCACAAAAACTTATGATCGGATCCTTCGACATTTCTTTTGGCCGGGTTTAAAACAAGATGTGGCTCAGTTCTGTCGGACATGCCACACATGTCAGATAACAGGAAAACCAAATCAGGTTATTCCTCCCGCTCCTCTTTGTCCCATACCTGTCATAGGTGAACCATTCGAGCATGTGGTGGTTGATTGTGTCGGACCGTTACCGAAGACAAAATCGGGTAACCAGTTTTTGTTAACGATAATGTGTATGGCTACAAGATACCCCGAGGCCATTCCTCTGAGAAGGATTACAGCCCCGGTAGTGAGTAAAGCCTTAATAAAATTCTTCACGACATTCGGGTTACCTAGGGTGGTACAAAGCGATCAAGGAACCAATTTCCTATCCAAGCTCTTCAGGCAGGTGTTAAAATCCTTGTCAATTACGCACCGTGTGTCAAGCGCCTATCACCCAGAGTCTCAGGGTGCACTTGAAAGATGGCATCAGACACTGAAGTCTATGCTACGTAAATATTGTTTGGAATCTGAGAAAGATTGGGATGAGGGAGTTCCTCTAGTTTTGTTTGCTGCTCGTGAAACTGTGCAGGAGTCCCTAGGTTTCAGCCCGGCTGAACTGGTGTTTGGTCACACAGTGAGAGGACCAATGAAAGTCCTTAAAGAACAGTTCTTGTCCCAAGAGTTGTGTACCAGAGATGAGAATGTGTTGGACTATGTTAGTCGCTTTCGTGAGCGCCTACACCAAGCTTGTGCTCTCGCAAAGGAAGCTCTGTCTTCCTCACAGAGGAGCATGAAAAGATACTATGATAAAGAGGCTGTTTCTCGTCCACTACAGCCAGGTGACCAAGTACTGGTGTTATTACCTGTTCCAGGATCTTCACTGTCAGCTCGTTTCTCGGGTCCTTATTTAATTGAAAAGAAAATAAGTGAAACTGACTATGTGCTTCAAACTCCTGATAGACAACGCCAATCTCGTGTGTGTCACATTAACATGTTGAAAGCTTACCACACCCGACCCAGCACACAGTTAGAGAGTTCAAAAACAGAGGAAGGTACTGCTGTCTCCTCTGCTACTACTGCTATCATAGTGGACTGTCATATTGATGATGTTGATGGCTTGGAGTTGCGCAATACTCAGCAGCAGTGTGTTAGATTGCCCAACTCAAATGCTGCTGTCTATCCAATCCAGTCTGGTTCATTTAACGGATGGACAGGCCAATGATATTGTGAGGCTACTACACAGTTTTCCATGTCTCTTTAATGACGTTCCTACTCGCACAAATGTGTTGGAACATGACATTAATGTTGGAAATGCTACACCTATCAAGCAACACCCATATCGTATCAACGCTTCCAAGAGGAAGATAATGAGGGATGAGGTGAGATATTTGTTGGAGAATGACCTGGCTAAGCCAAGTTCAAGCCCTTGGAGTTCTCCTTGCATTCTGGTTCCTAAACCTGATGGTACGTCCAGGTTATGTACGGATTATCGAAAGGTAAATTCTGTCACAATGCCAGATTCGTTCCCGTTACCCCGACTGGACAACTGTATCGACACTATTGGTGCTGCTAAGTATGTAACCAAGTTAGACCTTTTAAAAGGTTACTGGCAGGTTCCGTTAACTTCACGTGCTTCTGAGATTTCAGCCTTTGTGACCCCAGACAACTTCCTACAGTACTCAGTCATGGCTTTTGGGATGCGAAATGCACCAGCCACTTTCCAACGACTGGTTAACTCCGTATTAGCTGGCGTTCCTAATTGTAGTGCATACCTTGATGACCTAGTGATTTATTCGTCTGAGTGGTCAGATCATGTTGACTCGCTAAGGGTAGTATGTGAACGGTTGGCAGCTGCTTCTCTAACCCTGAACTTGGCAAAGTGCGAGTTTGGAAGGCTACTGTTACCTATCTCGGTAAAGAGGTTGGCCATGGACAGGTGCGCCCTGTTGGTGCCAAGGTCTTGGCTATAACTGCATTCCCTGCACCTACCACCAGACGAGAGGTACGCCGCTTTCTAGGGATGGTTGGCTACTACCGTAGCTTCTGTAAAAATTTCTCTGCGGTAGTTGCTCCATTGACCGATTTGCTTAGTCCGGCTAGATCATTTGTGTGGTCCGCTGATTGTAAGAGAGCTTTTGAATCAGCGAAAGCACTCTTATGTAGTACACCTGTACTTGCTGCTCCAGATTTTGAACAACCGTTCAAACTTGAGGTAGATGCTAGTGCCAGAGGTGCTGGTGCTGTTCTACTGCAGCAGGACAAGAGTGGAGTGGATCATCCCGTTTGTTATTTTTCACGTAAATTTAATAAATGTCAAACAAAATATGCGACAATAGAACAAGAAGCTCTTGCTTTGTTGTTGGCTCTGCAAAACTTTGAAGTATATATTGGTTCCAGTGCCCTACCCGTGATTGTATATACTGACCATAACCCCTTAGTTTTTCTCCACCGAATGTACAACCAGAACCAGCGCCTTATGCGTTGGGCGCTGATTGTACAAAATTATAATTTGGAGATCCGCCAGAAAAAGGGTTCTGATAATGTGTTGGCAGATGCTTTGTCTCGTGTGTAAAAATGATTTCTGTATGTTTTGCAAGGTTGTTGCTTTGTTGTGCGTATTCACTGAAATACTGTAGTCGCAACCCCTAGGGTTGCTCTTTTAAGGGTGGGAGTGTTACGGATACAGTTATCCTGTGTGTGTGTGTATCCTGTGTGTGTGTTTCTTTTCTCTCCTTCTCCCCTCACAGGTGAAAATCATCACTCCCCAATCAGTCAACAATCAATCATCAATCAGAAGACACACCTCCTCCTATTTCCTGACCTATCACAGTTCCTTCCCCATGGTTTAAAAACCCCATCATTTGTTTGTTCTAGAGCTCAGCTCAGCTCAATCTCTCTGTAAATGCCATGTCTGTAGGTCTCAGTGTTTCACTCTCGCTTTGTGTCTTAACCTCTCTTTTGTTTAAAGCACCTCCATAGCACTTTGTCATCACCTGTGAGTATTGTTTTTGGTTATGGTGTTTGTTTGTTTGCTGGTGGGAAAAGGGGGAAACCAAGACCAGTCGCCCATGGGCATACACTACCCGAGGGTGAACTTTGTTAAATACACTAGTTAGAACTGGGCGGACCACCCACTGTATTTTTGGTTAGTTAGTTAGCTGTTGTTAAAGTAGGCTAGTCTAGCTTAGGGGTGTTTTTGAATACTTATTGTTTCTTTCCTTGGGTCCAGCTCAGCCCCTTTTCCTGCTCCCCCCCATTACCGTGTGTTTATAAATAAACCTAGAGTTTGACGGTAGATTTCTGTTGTCGTGGTTATTTCGTTCACACTTTCACTTTGTCACAATAATAATTTGCATGAGTTATGTTACGGATCTCATTACCATCCCCCCTAGACTGTCGGGCCAAAAGGGATTCGTAACAACCTGAAACTTATTAGTCACTCTAGGATTGCGCAGGGATTCTATATTCATGTGGGGCCATGTAAGAGAGGAAATAACACATGTTTTGTGAAGAGGTTGGTGTTATAATCCACACATGCAGTTCATCGCCTTCACCACTCAGATACCAAGTCCTGTGCTCTCGCTGTGGCAGTCAGCAATTTTACAAGGGTTTGTGAAAGTCAAAATCTTCCAGTGCCAAAATAAAGCACAGAATTTTACTTGTTACACGATGAGGATGGGATTCAAAACCATGCATGCAGAGCACAATGGATTAGCAGTCCATCGCCTTAACCACTCGGCCACTTAACCACCAGTGTTTGTGAAAGTCAAAATCTTCCAGTGCCAAAATACAGCACAGAAATGTAATTGTTACAAAATGAGATTCTAACCCATGCATGCAGAGCACAATGGATTAGCAGTCCATCGCCTTAACCACTCAGATACCAAGTCATGTGCTCTCGCTGTGGCAGTCAGCAATTTTCCCAGTGTTTGTGAAATCAAAATCTTCCAGTGCCAAAATTAGCACAGAAATGTAACTGTTCACGATGAGGATGGGACTCAACCCATGCATGCAGAACACAATGGATTAGTAGTCCATCGCCTTAACCAGCCACCTCATCCTTTATTTTGAATTGGCAAATGACTTTAAAAACTGTAGTTGCTGTATGTAAACCCTAGTTTGAAACCAATGAAAGTTAGGCAGAGCAATGGCAAGGCCATGTGTCGATCCCATCGAGACATTTAACAAACGTGTTGTAAACCCTAGATTGAAATCAATGAAGTTTGGTAGAGCACTGGCAAGGCCATGTGTCGATCCCATCGAGACATTTAACAAACGTGTTGTCAGGCCGAGTGGTCTCAAGTGCTTGATTAAGTGTGTTGAGGTGTCGGTTCAAATCCCACCATTGAGGTTGCCCTTGGTGAAGCTATTCTTCAATACCTGAATCTTACTAGTCACTTTAGGATTGCGCAGGGATTCTATATTCATGTGGGGCCATGTAAGAGAGGAAATAACAAATGTTTCGTGAAGAGGTTGGTGTTATAATCCACACATGCAGTTCATCGCCTTCACCACTCAGATACCAAGTCCTGTGCTCTCGCTGTGGCAGTCAGCAATTTTACCAGTGTTTGTGAAAGTCAAAATCTTCCAGTGCCAAAATAAAGCACAGAAATGTAATTGTTACACGATGAGGATGGGATTCGAAACCATGATTTCAGAGCACAATGGATTAGCAGTCCATCGCCTTAACCACTCGGCCACCTCACCCTGTATTTTTAAGTGGCAAATTAATTTAAAAAACTGTAGTTGCTGTATGTAAACCCTAGATTGAAATCAATGAAAGTTAGGCAGAGCAATGGCAAGGCCATGTGTCGATCCCATCGAGACATTTAACAAACGTGTTGTCAGGCCGAGTGGTCTCAAGTACTTGATTAAGTGTGTTGAGGTGTTCGGGTTCAAATCCCACCATTGAGGTTGCCTTTGGTGAAGCTATTCTCAATACCTGAATCCTATTAGTCACTCTAGGATTGCGCAGGGATTCAATATTCATGGGGCCATGTAAGAGAGGAAATAACAAATGTTTTGTGAAGAGGTTGGTGTTATAATCCACACATGCAGTTCATCGCCTTCACCACTCAGATACCAAGTCCTGTGCTCTCGCTGTGGCAGTCAGCAACTTTACCAGTGTTTGTGAAAGTCAAAATCTTCCAGTGCCAAAATAAAGCAAAGAAATTTAATTGCTACACGATGAGGATGGGATTCGAACCCATGCATGCAGAGCACAATGGATTAGCAGTCCATCGCCTTAACCACTCGGCCACCTCATCCTGAATTTTGGTAGTGGCAAATGACTTTCAAAAAACTGTAGTTGCTGTATGTAAAACCCTTGATTGAAATCAATGAAAGTTAGGCAGAGCAATGGCAAGGCCATGTGTCGATCCCATCGAGACATTTAATAAACGTGTTGTCAGGCCGAGTGGTCTCAAGTGCTTGATTAAGTGTGTTGAGGTGTTCGGGTTCAAATCCCACCATTGAGGTTGCCTTTGGTGAAGCTATTCTCAATACCTGAATCCTACTAGTCACTCTAGGATTGCGCAGGGATTCAATATTCATGTGGGGCCATGTAAGAGAGGAAATAACAAATGTTTTGTGAAGAGGTTGGTGTTATAATCCACACATGCAGTTCATCGCCTTCACCACTCAGATACCAAGTCCTGTGCTCTCGCTGTGGCAGTCAGCAATTTTACCAGTGTTTGTGAAAGTCAAAATCTTCCAGTGCCAAAATAAAGCACAGAAATGTAATTGTTACACGATGAGGATGGGATTCGAAACCATGATTTCAGAGCACAATGGATTAGCAGTCCATCGCCTTAACCACTCGGCCACCTCACCCTGTATTTTTAAGTGGCAAATTAATTTAAAAAACTGTAGTTGCTGTATGTAAACCCTAGATTGAAATCAATGAAAGTTAGGCAGAGCAATGGCAAGGCCATGTGTCGATCCCATCGAGACATTTAACAAACGTGTTGTCAGGCCGAGTGGTCTCAAGTACTTGATTAAGTGTGTTGAGGTGTTCGGGTTCAAATCCCACCATTGAGGTTGCCTTTGGTGAAGCTATTCTCAATACCTGAATCCTATTAGTCACTCTAGGATTGCGCAGGGATTCAATATTCATGTGGGGCCATGTAAGAGAGGAAATAACAAATGTTTTGTGAAGAGGTTGGTGTTATAATCCACACATGCAGTTCATCGCCTTCACCACTCAGATACCAAGTCCTGTGCTCTCGCTGTGGCAGTCAGCAACTTTACCAGTGTTTGTGAAAGTCAAAATCTTCCAGTGCCAAAATAAAGCAAAGAAATTTAATTGCTACACGATGAGGATGGGATTCGAACCCATGCATGCAGAGCACAATGGATTAGCAGTCCATCGCCTTAACCACTCGGCCACCTCATCCTGAATTTTGGTAGTGGCAAATGACTTTCAAAAACTGTAGTTGCTGTATGTAAAACCCTTGATTGAAATCAATGAAAGTTAGGCAGAGCAATGGCAAGGCCATGTGTCGATCCCATCGAGACATTTAATAAACGTGTTGTCAGGCCGAGTGGTCTCAAGTGCTTGATTAAGTGTGTTGAGGTGTTCGGGTTCAAATCCCACCATTGAGGTTGCCTTTGGTGAAGCTATTCTCAATACCTGAATCCTACTAGTCACTCTAGGATTGCGCAGGGATTCAATATTCATGTGGGGCCATGTAAGAGAGGAAATAACAAATGTTTCGTGAAGAGGTTGGTGTTATAATCCACACATGCAGTTCATCGCCTTCACCACTCAGATACCAAGTCCTGTGCTCTCGCTGTGGCAGTCAGCAATTTTACCAGTGTTTGTGAAAGTCAAAATCTTCCAGTGCCAAAATAAAGCACAGAAATTTAATTGTTACACGATGAGGATGGGACTCAAACCCATGCATGCAGAGCACAATGGATTAGTAGTCCATCGCCTTAAACACTCGGCCACCTCATCCTGTATTTTGAAGTGGCAAATGACTTTCAAAAAACTGTAGTTGCTGTATGTAAACCCTTGATTGAAATCAATGAAAGTTAGGCAGAGCAATGGCAAGGCCATGTGTCGATCCCATCGAGACATTTAACAAACGTGTTGTCAGGCCGAGTGGTCTCAAGTACTTGATTAAGTGTGTTGAGGTGTTCGGGTTCAAATCCCACCATTGAGGTTGCCTTTGGTGAAGCTATTCTCAATACCTGAATCCTATTAGTCACTCTAGGATTGCGCAGGGATTCAATATTCATGTGGGGCCATGTAAGAGAGGAAATAACAAATGTTTTGTGAAGAGGTTGGTGTTATAATCCACACATGGAGTTCATCGCCTTTACCACTCGGATACCAAGTCCTGTGCTCTCGCTGTGGCAGTCAGCAATTTTCCCAGTGTTTGTGAAAGTCAAAATCTTCCAGTGCCAAAATAAAGCACAGAAATGTAATTGTTACACGATGAGGATGGGACTCGAACCCATGCATGCAGAGCACAATGGATTAGCAGTCCATCGCCTTAACCACTCGGCCACCTCATCCTGAATTTTGGTAGTGGCAAATGACTTTCAAAAAACTGTAGTTGCTGTATGTAAACCCTTGATTGAAATCAATGAAAGTTAGGCAGAGCAATGGCAAGGCCATGTGTCGATCCCATCGAGACATTTAACAAACGTGTTGTCAGGCCGAGTGGTCTCAAGTACTTGATTAAGTGTGTTGAGGTGTTCGGGTTCAAATCCCACCATTGAGGTTGCCTTTGGTGAAGCTATTCTCAATACCTGAATCCTATTAGTCACTCTAGGATTGCGCAGGGATTCAATATTCATGTGGGGCAATGTAAGAGAGGAAATAACAAATGTTTTGTGAAGAGGTTGGTGTTATAATCCACACATGGAGTTCATCGCCTTTACCACTCGGATACCAAGTCCTGTGCTCTCGCTGTGGCAGTCAGCAATTTTCCCAGTGTTTGTGAAAGTCAAAATCTTCCAGTGCCAAAATAAAGCACAGAAATGTAATTGTTACACGATGAGGATGGGACTCGAACCCATGCATGCAGAGCACAATGGATTAGCAGTCCATCGCCTTAACCACTCGGCCACCTCATCCTGAATTTTGGTAGTGGCAAATGACTTTCAAAAAACTGTAGTTGCTGTATGTAAAACCCTTGATTGAAATCAATGAAAGTTAGGCAGAGCAATGGCAAGGCCATGTGTCGATCCCATCGAGACTTTTAACAAACGTGTTGTCAGGCCGAGTGGTCTCAAGTGCTTGATTAAGTGTGTTGAGGTGTTCGGGTTCAAATCCCACCATTGAGGTTGCCTTTGGTGAAGCTATTCTCAATACCTGAATCCTACTAGTCACTCTAGGATTGCGCAGGGATTCAATATTCATGTGGGGCCATGTAAGAGAGGAAATAACAAATGTTTCGTGAAGAGGTTGGTGTTATAATCCACACATGCAGTTCATCGCCTTCACCACTCAGATACCAAGTCCTGTGCTCTCGCTGTGGCAGTCAGCAATTTTCCCAGTGTTTGTGAAAGTCAAAATCTTCCAGTGCCAAAATAAAGCACAGAAATGTAATTGTTACACGATGAGGATGGGACTCGAACCCATGCATGCAGAGCACAATGGATTAGCAGTCCATCGCCTTAACCACTCGGCCACCTCATCCTGAATTTTGGTAGTGGCAAATGACTTTCAAAAAACTGTAGTTGCTGTATGTAAACCCTTGATTGAAATCAATGAAAGTTAGGCAGAGCAATGGCAAGGCCATGTGTCGATCCCATCGAGACATTTAACAAACGTGTTGTCAGGCCGAGTGGTCTCAAGTACTTGATTAAGTGTGTTGAGGTGTTCGGGTTCAAATCCCACCATTGAGGTTGCCTTTGGTGAAGCTATTCTCAATACCTGAATCCTATTAGTCACTCTAGGATTGCGCAGGGATTCAATATTCATGTGGGGCCATGTAAGAGAGGAAATAACAAATGTTTTGTGAAGAGGTTGGTGTTATAATCCACACATGGAGTTCATCGCCTTCACCACTCAGATACCAAGTCCTGTGCTCTCGCTGTGGCAGTCAGCAATTTTCCCAGTGTTTGTGAAAGTCAAAATCTTCCAGTGCCAAAATAAAGCACAGAAATGTAATTGTTACACAATGAGGATGGGACTCGAACCCATGCATGCAGAGCACAATGGATTAGCAGTCCATCGCCTTAACCACTCGGCCACCTCATCCTGAATTTTGGTAGTGGCAAATGACTTTCAAAAAACTGTAGTTGCTGTATGTAAACCCTTGATTGAAATCAATGAAAGTTAGGCAGAGCAATGGCAAGGCCATGTGTCGATCCCATCGAGACATTTAACAAACGTGTTGTCAGGCCGAGTGGTCTCAAGTGCTTGATTAAGTGTGTTGAGGTGTTCGGGTTCAAATCCCACCATTGAGGTTGCCTTTGGTGAAGCTATTCTCAATACCTGAATCCTATTAGTCACTCTAGGATTGCGCAGGGATTCAATATTCATGTGGGGCCATGTAAGAGAGGAAATAACAAATGTTTTGTGAAGAGGTTGGTGTTATAATCCACACATGCAGTTCATCGCCTTCACCACTCAGATACCAAGTCCTGTGCATGCAGAGCACAATGGATTAGCAGCCCATTGCCTTAACCACTGATACCAAGACCGCTCTCCCAGTCAGCAATTTTACCAGTGTTTGTGAAAGTCAAAATCTTCCAGTGCCAAAATAAAGCACAGAAATTTAATTGTTACACGATGAGGATGGGATTCGAACCCATGCATGCAGAGCACAATGGATTAGCAGCCCATTGCCTTAACCACTCAGATACCAAGACCTGTGCTCTCCCTGTGGCAGTCAGCAATTTTACCAGTGTTTGTGAAAGTCAAAATCTTCCAGTGCCAAAATAAAGCACAGAAATTTAATTGTTACACGATGAGGATGGGATTCGAACACATGCATGCAGAGCACAATGGATTAGCAGTCCATCGCCTTAAACACTCGGCCACCTCATCCTGTATTTTGAAGTGGCAAATGAATTTAAAAAACTGTAGTTCCTGTATGTAAACCCTAGATTGAAATCAATGAAAGTTCTGCAGAGCAATGGCAAGGCCATGTGTCGATCCCATCGAGGCATTTAACAAATGTGTTGTCAGGCCGAGTGGTCTCAAGTGCTTGATTAAGTGTGTTGAGGTGTTCGGGTTCAAATCCCACCATTGAGGTTGCCTTTGGTGAAGCTATTCTCAATACCTGAATCCTATTAGTCACTCTAGGATTGCGCAGGGATTCAATATTCATGTGGGGCCATGTAAGAGAGGAAATAACAAAAGTTTTGTGAAGAGGTTGGTGTTATAATCCACACATGCAGTTCATCGCCTTCACCACTCAGATACCAAGTCCTGTGCTCTCGCTGTGGCAGTCAGCAATTTTACCAGTGTTTGTGAAAGTCAAAATCTTCCAGTGCCAAAATAAAGCACAGAAATTTAATTGTTACACGATGAGGATGGGATTCGAACCCATGCATGCAGAGCACAATGGATTAGCAGCCCATCGCCTTAACCACTCAGATACCCAGTCCTGTGCTCTCGCTGTGGCAGTCAGCAATTTTACCAGTGTTTGTGAAAGTCAAAATCTTCCAGTGCCAAAGTAAAGCACAGAAATGTAATTGTTACACGATGAGGATGGGATTCGAACCCATGCATGCAGAGCACAATGGATTAGCAGTCCATTGTCTTAAACACTCGGCCACCTCATCCTGTATTTTGAAGTGGCAAATGAATTTAAAAAACTGTAGTTCCTGTATGTAAACCCTAGATTGAAATCAATGAAAGTTCTGCAGAGCAATGGCAAGGCCATGTGTCGATCCCATCGAGGCATTTAACAAACGTGTTGTCAGGCCGAGTGGTCTCAAGTACTTGATTAAGTGTGTTGAGGTGTTCGGGTTCAAATCCCACCATTGAGGTTGCCTTTGGTGAAGCTATTCTCAATACCTGAATCCTATTAGTCACTCTAGGATTGCGCAGGGATTCAATATTCATGTGGGGCCATGTAAGAGAGGAAATAACAAATGTTTTGTGAAGAGGTTGGTGTTATAATCCACACATGCAGTTCATCGCCTTCACCACTCAGATACCAAGTCCTGTGCTCTCGCTGTGGCAGTCAGCAATTTTACCAGTGTTTGTGAAAGTCAAAATCTTCCAGTGCCAGAATAAAGCACAGAAATGTAATTGTTACACGATGAGGATGGGACTCGAACCCATGCATGCAGAGCACAATGGATTAGCAGTCCATCGCCTTAACCACTCGGCCACCTCATCCTGAATTTTGGTAGTGGCAAATGACTTTCAAAAACTGTAGTTGCTGTATGTAAACCCTTGATTGAAATCAATGAAAGTTAGGCAGAGCAATGGCAAGGCCATGTGTCGATCCCATCGAGACATTTAACAAACGTGTTGTCAGGCCGAGTGGTCTCAAGTACTTGATTAAGTGTGTTGAGGTGTTCGGGTTCAAATCCCACCATTGAGGTTGCCTTTGGTGAAGCTATTCTCAATACCTGAATCCTATTAGTCACTCTAGGATTGTGCAGGGATTCAATATTCATGTGGGGCCATGTAAGAGAGGAAATAACAAATGTTTTGTGAAGAGGTTGGTGTTATAATCCACACATGGAGTTCATCGCCTTTACCACTCGGATACCAAGTCCTGTGCTCGCTGTGGCAGTCAGCAATTTTCCCAGTGTTTGTGAAAGTCAAAATCTTCCAGTGCCAAAATAAAGCACAGAAATGTAATTGTTACACGATGAGGATGGGACTCGAACCCATGCATGCAGAGCACAATGGATTAGCAGTCCATCGCCTTAACCACTCGGCCACCTCATCCTGAATTTTGGTAGTGGCAAATGACTTTCAAAAAACTGTAGTTGCTGTATGTAAACCCTTGATTGAAATCAATGAAAGTTAGGCAGAGCAATGGCAAGGCCATGTGTCGATCCCATCGAGACATTTAACAAACGTGTTGTCAGGCCGAGTGGTCTCAAGTACTTGATTAAGTGTGTTGAGGTGTTCGGGTTCAAATCCCACCATTGAGGTTGCCTTTGGTGAAGCTATTCTCAATACCTGAATCCTATTAGTCACTCTAGGATTGCGCAGGGATTCAATATTCATGTGGGGCCATGTAAGAGAGGAAATAACAAAAGTTTTGTGAAGAGGCTGGTGTTATAATCCACACATGCAGTTCATCGCCTTCACCACTCGGATACCAAGTCCTGTGCTCTCGCTGTGGCAGTCAGCAATTTTCCCAGTGTTTGTGAAAGTCAAAATCTTCCAGTGCCAAAATAAAGCACAGAAATGTAATTGTTACACGATGAGGATGGGACTCAAACCCATGCATGCAGAGCACAATGGATTAGCAGTCCATCGCCTTAACCACTCGGCCACCTCATCCTGAATTTTGGTAGTGGCAAATGACTTTCAAAAAACTGTAGTTGCTGTATGTAAAACCCTTGATTGAAATCAATGAAAGTTAGGCAGAGCAATGGCAAGGCCATGTGTCGATCCCATCGAGACATTTAACAAACGTGTTGTCAGGCCGAGTGGTCTCAAGTGCTTGATTAAGTGTGTTGAGGTGTTCGGGTTCAAATCCCACCATTGAGGTTGCCTTTGGTGAAGCTATTCTCAATACCTGAATCCTATTAGTCACTCTAGGATTGCGCAGGGATTCAATATTCATGTGGGGCCATGTAAGAGAGGAAATAACAAATGTTTTGTGAAGAGGTTGGTGTTATAATCCACACATGCAGTTCATCGCCTTCACCACTCAGATACCAAGTCCTGTGCTCTCGCTGTGGCAGTCAGCAATTTTACCAGTGTTTGTGAAAGTCAAAATCTTCCAGTGCCAAAATAAAGCACAGAAATTTAATTGTTACACGATGAGGATGGGATTCGAACCCATGCATGCAGAGCACATTGGATTAGCAGTCCATCGCCTTAAACACTCGGCCACCTCATCCTGTATTTTGAAGTGGCAAATGAATTTAAAAAACTGTAGTTCCTGTATGTAAACCCTAGATTGAAATCAATGAAAGTTCTGCAGAGCAATGGCAAGGCCATGTGTCGATCCCATCGAGGCATTTAACAAACGTGTTGTCAGGCCGAGTGGTCTCAAGTGCTTGATTAAGTGTGTTGAGGTGTCGGTTCAAATCCCACCATTGAGGTTGCCCTTGGTGAAGCTATTCTTCAATACCTGAATCTTACTAGTCACTTTAGGATTGCGCAGGGATTCTATATTCATGTGGGGCCATGTAAGAGAGGAAATAACAACTGTTTTGTGAAGAGGTTGGTGTTATAATCCACACATGGAGTTCATCGCCTTTACCACTCGGATACCAAGTCCTGTGCTCTCGCTGTGGCAGTCAGCAATTTTCCCAGTGTTTGTGAAAGTCAAAATCTTCCAGTGCCAAAATAAAGCACAGAAATGTAATTGTTACACGATGAGGATGGGACTCAAACCCATGCATGCAGAGCACAATGGATTAGCAGTCCATCGCCTTAACCACTCGGCCACCTCATCCTGAATTTTTTGTAGTGGCAAATGACTTTCAAAAAACTGTAGTTGCTGTATGTAAACCCTTGATTGAAATCAATGAAAGTTAGGCAGAGCAATGGCAAGGCCATGTGTCGATCCCATCGAGACATTTAACAAACGTGTTGTCAGGCCGAGTGGTCTCAAGTACTTGATTAAGTGTGTTGAGGTGTTCGGGTTCAAATCCCACCATTGAGGTTGCCTTTCGTGAAGCTATTCTCAATACCTGAATCCTATTAGTCACTCTAGGATTGCGCAGGGATTCAATATTCATGTGGGGCCATGTAAGAGAGGAAATAACAAATGTTTTGTGAAGAGGTTGGTGTTATAATCCACACATGGAGTTCATCGCCTTAACCACTCGGATACCAAGTCCTGTGCTCTCGCTGTGGCAGTCAGCAATTTTACCAGTGTTTGTGAAAGTCAAAATCTTCCAGTGCCAAAATAAAGCACAGAAATTTAATTGTTACACGATGAGGATGGGATTCGAACCCATGCATGCAGAGCACAATGGATTAGCATCCCATCGCCTTAACCACTCAGATACCAAGTCCTGTGCTCTCGCTGTGGCAGTCAGCAATTTTACCAGTGTTTGTGAAAGTCAAAATCTTCCAGTGCCAAAATAAAGCACAGAAATGTAATTGTTACACGATGAGGATGGGATTCGAACCCATGCATGCAGAGCACAATGGATTAGCCGTCCATCGCCTTAAACACTCGGCCACCTCATCCTGTATTTTGAAGTGGCAAATGAATTTAAAAAACTGTAGTTCCTGTATGTAAACCCTAGATTGAAATCAATGAAAGTTCTGCAGAGCATTGGCAAGGCCATGTGTCGATCCCATCGAGGCATTTAACAAACGTGTTGTCAGGCCGAGTGGTCTCAAGTGCTTGATTAAGTGTGTTGAGGTGTTCGGGTTCAAATCCCACCATTGAGGTTGCCTTTCGTGAAGCTATTCTCAATACCTGAATCCTATTAGTCACTCTAGGATTGCGCAGGGATTCAATATTCATGTGGGGCCATGTAAGAGAGGAAATAACAAAAGTTTTGTGAAGAGGTTGGTGTTATAATCCACACATGCAGTTCATCGCCTTCACCACTCAGATACCAAGTCCTGTGCTCTCGCTGTGGCAGTCAGCAATTTTACCAGTGTTTGTGAAAGTCAAAATCTTCCAGTGCCAAAAGAAAGCACAGAAATTTAATTGTTACACGATGAGGATGGGACTCGAACCCATGCATGCAGAGCACAATGGATTAGCAGTCCATCGCCTTAACCACTAAGCCACCTCATCCTTTATTTTGAATTGGCAAATGACTTTAAAAAACTGTAGTTGCTGTATGTAAACCCTAGTTTGAAACCAATGAAAGTTAGGCAGAGCACTGGCAAGGCCATGTGTCGATCCCATCGAGACATTTAACAAACGTGTTGTCAGGCCGAGTGGTCTCAAGTGCTTGATTAAGTGTGTTGAGGTGTTCGGGTTCAAATCCCACCATTGAGGTTGCCTTTGGTGAAGCTATTCTCAATACCTGAATCCTATTAGTCACTCTAGGATTGCGCAGGGATTCAATATTCATGTGGGGCCATGTAAGAGAGGAAATAACAAATGTTTTGTGAAGAGGTTGGTGTTATAATCCACACATGGAGTTCATCGCCTTTACCACTCGGATACCAAGTCCTGTGCTCTCGCTGTGGCAGTCAGCAATTTTCCCAGTGTTTGTGAAAGTCAAAATCTTCCAGTGCCAAAATAAAGCACAGAAATGTAATTGTTACACGATGAGGATGGGACTCAAACCCATGCATGCAGAGCACAATGGATTAGCAGTCCATCGCCTTAACCACTCGGCCACCTCATCCTGAATTTTGGTAGTGGCAAATGACTTTCAAAAAACTGTAGTTGCAGTTTGTAAAACCCTTGATTGAAATCAATGAAAGTTAGGCAGAGCAATGGCAAGGCCATGTGTCGATCCCATCGAGACATTTAACAAACGTGTTGTCAGGCCGAGTGGTCTCAAGTGCTTGATTAAGTGTGTTGAGGTGTTCGGGTTCAAATCCCACCATTGAGGTTGCCTTTGGTGAAGCTATTCTCAATACCTGAATCCTACTAGTCACTCTAGGATTGCGCAGGGATTCAATATTCATGTGGGGCCATGTAAGAGAGGAAATAACAAATGTTTCGTGAAGAGGTTGGTGTTATAATCCACACATGCAGTTCATCGCCTTCACCACTCAGATACCAAGTCCTGTGCTCTCGCTGTGGCAGTCAGCAATTTTACCAGTGTTTGTGAAAGTCAAAATCTTCCAGTGCCAAAATAAAGCACAGAAATTTAATTGTTACACGATGAGGATGGGATTCGAACCCATGCATGCAGAGCACAATGGATTAGCATCCCATCGCCTTAACCACTCAGATACCAAGTCCTGTGCTCTCGCTGTGGCAGTCAGCAATTTTACCAGTGTTTGTGAAAGTCAAAATCTTCCAGTGCCAAAATAAAGCACAGAAATGTAATTGTTACACGATGAGGATGGGATTCGAACCCATGCATGCAGAGCACAATGGATTAGCAGTCCATCGCCTTAAACACTCGGCCACCTCATCCTGTATTTTGAAGTGGCAAATGAATTTAAAAAACTGTAGTTCCTGTATGTAAACCCTAGATTGAAATCAATGAAAGTTCTGCAGAGCATTGGCAAGGCCATGTGTCGATCCCATCGAGGCATTTAACAAACGTGTTGTCAGGCCGAGTGGTCTCAAGTGCTTGATTAAGTGTGTTGAGGTGTTCGGGTTCAAATCCCACCATTGAGGTTGCCTTTGGTGAAGCTATTCTCAATACCTGAATCCTATTAGTCACTCTAGGATTGCGCAGGGATTCAATATTCATGTGGGGCCATGTAAGAGAGGAAATAACAAAAGTTTTGTGAAGAGGTTGGTGTTATAATCCACACATGCAGTTCATCGCCTTCACCACTCAGATACCAAGTCCTGTGCTCTCGCTGTGGCAGTCAGCAATTTTACCAGTGTTTGTGAAAGTCAAAATCTTCCAGTGCCAAAAGAAAGCACAGAAATTTAATTGTTACACGATGAGGATGGGACTCGAACCCATGCATGCAGAGCACAATGGATTAGCAGTCCATCGCCTTAACCACTCGGCCACCTCATTCTTTATTTTGAATTGGCAAATGACTTTAAAAAACTGTAGTTGCTGTATGTAAACCCTAGTTTGAAACCAATGAAAGTTAGGCAGAGCACTGGCAAGGCCATGTGTCGATCCCATCGAGACATTTAACAAACGTGTTGTCAGGCCGAGTGGTCTCAAGTGCTTGATTAAGTGTGTTGAGGTGTTTGGGTTCAAATCCCACCATTGAGGTTGCCTTTGGTGAAGCTATTCTCAATACCTGAATCCTATTAGTCACTCTAGGATTGCGCAGGGATTCAATATTCATGTGGGGCCATGTAAGAGAGGAAATAACAAAAGTTTCGTGAAGAGGTTGGTGTTATAATCCACACATGCAGTTCATCGCCTTCACCACTCAGATACCAAGTCCTGTGCTCTCGCTGTGGCAGTCAGCAATTTTACCAGTGTTTGTGAAAGTCAAAATCTTCCAGTGCCAAAATAAAGCACAGAAATGTAATTGTTACACGATGAGGATGGGACTCGAACCCATGCATGCAGAGCACAATGAAGTCAAAATCTTCCAGTGCCAAACTAAAGCACAGAAATGTAATTGTTACACGATGAGGATGGGACTCGAACCCATGCATGCAGAGCATGGATTAGCAGTCCATCGCCTTAACCACTCGGCCACCTCATCCTAAATTTTGGTAGTGGCAAATGACTTTCAAAAAACTGTAGTTGCTGTATGTAAACCCTTGATTGAAATCAATGAAAGTTAGGCAGAGCAATGGCAAGGCCATGTGTCGATCCCATCGAGACATTTAACAAACGTGTTGTAAACCCCAGATTGAAATCAATGAAGTTTGGTAGAGCACTGGCAAGGCCATGTGTCGATCCCATCGAGACATTTAACAAACGTGTTGTCAGGCCGAGTGGTCTCAAGTGCTTGATTAAGTGTGTTGAGGTGTTCGGGTTCAAATCCCACCATTGAGGTTGCCTTTGGTGAAGCTATTCTCAATACCTGAATCCTACTAGTCACTCTAGGATTGCGCAGGGATTCAATATTCATGTGGGGCCATGTAAGAGAGGAAATAACAAATGTTTCGTGAAGAGGTTGGTGTTATAATCCACACATGCAGTTCATCGCCTTCACCACTCAGATACCAAGTCCTGTGCTCTCGCTGTGGCAGTCAGCAATTTTACCAGTGTTTGTGAAAGTCAAAATCTTCCAGTGCCAAAATAAAGCACAGAAATTTAATTGTTACACGATGAGGATGGGATTCGAACCCATGCATGCAGAGCACAATGGATTAGCATCCCATCGCCTTAACCACTCAGATACCAAGTCCTGTGCTCTCGCTGTGGCAGTCAGCAATTTTACCAGTGTTTGTGAAAGTCAAAATCTTCCAGTGCCAAAATAAAGCACAGAAATGTAATTGTTACACGATGAGGATGGGATTCGAACCCATGCATGCAGAGCACAATGGATTAGCAGTCCATCGCCTTAAACACTCGGCCACCTCATCCTGTATTTTGAAGTGGCAAATGAATTTAAAAAACTGTAGTTCCTGTATGTAAACCCTAGATTGAAATCAATGAAAGTTCTGCAGAGCATTGGCAAGGCCATGTGTCGATCCCATCGAGGCATTTAACAAACGTGTTGTCAGGCCGAGTGGTCTCAAGTGCTTGATTAAGTGTGTTGAGGTGTTCGGGTTCAAATCCCACCATTGAGGTTGCCTTTGGTGAAGCTATTCTCAATACCTGAATCCTATTAGTCACTCTAGGATTGCGCAGGGATTCAATATTCATGTGGGGCCATGTAAGAGAGGAAATAACAAAAGTTTTGTGAAGAGGTTGGTGTTATAATCCACACATGCAGTTCATCGCCTTCACCACTCAGATACCAAGTCCTGTGCTCGTCGCTGTGGCAGTCAGCAATTTTACCAGTGTTTGTGAAAGTCAAAATCTTCCAGTGCCAAAAGAAAGCACAGAAATTTAATTGTTACACGATGAGGATGGGACTCGAACCCATGCATGCAGAGCACAATGGATTAGCAGTCCATCGCCTTAACCACTCGGCCACCTCATTCTTTATTTTGAATTGGCAAATGACTTTAAAAAACTGTAGTTGCTGTATGTAAACCCTAGTTTGAAACCAATGAAAGTTAGGCAGAGCACTGGCAAGGCCATGTGTCGATCCCATCGAGACATTTAACAAACGTGTTGTCAGGCCGAGTGGTCTCAAGTGCTTGATTAAGTGTGTTGAGGTGTTTGGGTTCAAATCCCACCATTGAGGTTGCCTTTGGTGAAGCTATTCTCAATACCTGAATCCTATTAGTCACTCTAGGATTGCGCAGGGATTCAATATTCATGTGGGGCCATGTAAGAGAGGAAATAACAAAAGTTTCGTGAAGAGGTTGGTGTTATAATCCACACATGCAGTTCATCGCCTTCACCACTCAGATACCAAGTCCTGTGCTCTCGCTGTGGCAGTCAGCAATTTTACCAGTGTTTGTGAAAGTCAAAATCTTCCAGTGCCAAAATAAAGCACAGAAATGTAATTGTTACACGATGAGGATGGGACTCGAACCCATGCATGCAGAGCACAATGAAGTCAAAATCTTCCAGTGCCAAACTAAAGCACAGAAATGTAATTGTTACACGATGAGGATGGGACTCGAACCCATGCATGCAGAGCATGGATTAGCAGTCCATCGCCTTAACCACTCGGCCACCTCATCCTAAATTTTGGTAGTGGCAAATGACTTTCAAAAAACTGTAGTTGCTGTATGTAAACCCTTGATTGAAATCAATGAAAGTTAGGCAGAGCAATGGCAAGGCCATGTGTCGATCCCATCGAGACATTTAACAAACGTGTTGTAAACCCCAGATTGAAATCAATGAAGTTTGGTAGAGCACTGGCAAGGCCATGTGTCGATCCCATCGAGACATTTAACAAACGTGTTGTCAGGCAGAGTGGTCTCAAGTGCTTGATTAAGTGTGTTGAGGTGTCGGTTCAAATCCCACCATTGAGGTTACCCTTGGTGAAGCTATTCTTCAATACCTGAATCTTATTAGTCACTCTAGGATTGCGCAAGGATTCTATATTCATGTGGGGCCATGTAAGAGAGGAAATAACAAATGTTTTGTGAAGAGGTTGGTGTTATAATCCACACATGCAGTTCATCGCCTTCACCACTCAGATACCAAGTCCTGTGCTCTCGCTGTAGCAGTCAGCAATTTTACCAGTGTTTGTGAAAGTCAAAATCTTATGTGCCAAAATAAAGCACAGAATTTTAATTGTTATACAATGAGATTCTAACACATGCATGCAGAGCACAATGGATTAGCAGCCCATCGCCTTAACCACTCAGATACCAAGTCCTGTGCTCTCGCTGTGGCAGTCAGCAATTTTACCAGTGTTTGTGAAAGTCAAAATCTTCCAGTGCCAAAATAAAGCACAGAAATGTAATTGTTACACGATGAGGATGGGACTCGAACCCATGCATGCAGAGCACAATGAAGTCAAAATCTTCCAGTGCCAAACTAAAGCACAGAAATGTAATTGTTACACGATGAGGATGGGACTCGAACCCATGCATGCAGAGCATGGATTAGCAGTCCATCGCCTTAACCACTCGGCCACCTCATCCTGAATTTTGGTAGTGGCAAATGACTTTCAAAAAACTGTAGTTGCTGTATGTAAAACCCTTGATTGAAATCAATGAAAGTTAGGCAGAGCAATGGCAAGGCCATGTGTCGATCCCATCGAGACATTTAACAAACGTGTTGTCAGGCCGAGTGGTCTCAAGTGCTTGATTAAGTGTGTTGAGGTGTTCGGGTTCAAATCCCACCATTGAGGTTGCCTTTGGTGAAGCTATTCTCAATACCTGAATCCTACTAGTCACTCTAGGATTGCGCAGGGATTCAATATTCATGTGGGGCCATGTAAGAGAGGAAATAACAAATGTTTTGTGAAGAGGTTGGTGTTATAATCCACACATGCAGTTCATCGCCTTCACCACTCAGATACCAAGTCCTGTGCTCTCGCTGTGGCAGTCAGCAATTTTACCAGTGTTTGTGAAAGTCAAAATCTTCCAGTGCCAAAATAAAGCACAGAAATTTAATTGTTACACGATGAGGATGGGATTCAAACCCATGCATGCAGAGCACAATGGATTAGCATCCCATCGCCTTAACCACTCAGATACCAAGTCCTGTGATCTCGCTGTGGCAGTCAGCAATTTTACCAGTGTTTGTGAAAGTCAAAATCTTCCAGTGCCAAAATAAAGCACAGAAATGTAATTGTTACACGATGAGGATGGGATTCGAACCCATGCATGCAGAGCACAATGGATTAGCAGTCCATCGCCTTAAACACTCGGCCACCTCATCCTGTATTTTGAAGTGGCAAATGAATTTAAAAAACTGTAGTTCCTGTATGTAAACCCTAGATTGAAATCAATGAAAGTTCTGCAGAGCATTGGCAAGGCCATGTGTCGATCCCATCGAGGCATTTAACAAACGTGTTGTCAGGCCGAGTGGTCTCAAGTGCTTGATTAAGTGTGTTGAGGTGTTCGGGTTCAAATCCCACCATTGAGGTTGCCTTTGGTGAAGCTATTCTCAATACCTGAATCCTATTAGTCACTCTAGGATTGCGCAGGGATTCAATATTCATGTGGGGCCATGTAAGAGAGGAAATAACAAAAGTTTTGTGAAGAGGTTGGTGTTATAATCCACACATGCAGTTCATCGCCTTCACCACTCAGATACCAAGTCCTGTGCTCTCGCTGTGGCAGTCAGCAATTTTACCAGTGTTTGTGAAAGTCAAAATCTTCCAGTGCCAAAAGAAAGCACAGAAATTTAATTGTTACACGATGAGGATGGGACTCGAACCCATGCATGCAGAGCACAATGGATTAGCAGTCCATCGCCTTAACCACTCGGCCACCTCATCCTTTATTTTGAATTGGCAAATGACTTTAAAAAACTGTAGTTGCTGTATGTAAACCCTAGTTTGAAACCAATGAAAGTTAGGCAGAGCACTGGCAAGGCCATGTGTCGATCCCATCGAGACATTTAACAAACGTGTTGTCAGGCCGAGTGGTCTCAAGTGCTTGATTAAGTGTGTTGAGGTGTTCGGGTTCAAATCCCACCATTGAGGTTGCCTTTGGTGAAGCTATTCTCAATACCTGAATCCTATTAGTCACTCTAGGATTGCGCAGGGATTCAATATTCATGTGGGGCCATGTAAGAGAGGAAATAACAAAAGTTTTGTGAAGAGGTTGGTGTTATAATCCACACATGCAGTTCATCGCCTTCACCACTCAGATACCAAGTCCTGTGCTCTCGCTGTGGCAGTCAGCAATTTTACCAGTGTTTGTGAAAGTCAAAATCTTCCAGTGCCAAAATAAAGCACAGAAATGTAATTGTTACACGATGAGGATGGGACTCGAACACATGCATGCAGAGCACAATGAAGTCAAAATCTTCCAGTGCCAAACTAAAGCACAGAAATGTAATTGTTACACGATGAGGATGGGATGAACCCATGCATGCAGAGCATGGATTAGCAGTCCATCGCCTTAACCACTCGGCCACCTCATCCTAAATTTTGGTAGTGGCAAATGACTTTCAAAAAACTGTAGTTGCTGTATGTAAACCCTTGATTGAAATCAATGAAAGTTAGGCAGAGCAATGGCAAGGCCATGTGTCGATCCCATCGAGACATTTAACAAACGTGTTGTAAACCCTAGATTGAAATCAATGAAGTTTGGTAGAGCACTGGCAAGGCCATGTGTCGATCCCATCGAGACATTTAACAAATTTGTTGTCAGGCAGAGTGGTCTCAAGTGCTTGATTAAGTGTGTTGAGGTGTCGGTTCAAATCCCACCATTGAGGTTACCCTTGGTGAAGCTATTCTTCAATACCTGAATCTTATTAGTCACTCTAGGATTGCGCAGGGATTCTATATTCATGTGGGGCCATGTAAGAGAGGAAATAACAAATGTTTTGTGAAGAGGTTGGTGTTATAATCCACACATGCAGTTCATCGCCTTCACCACTCAGATACCAAGTCCTGTGCTCTCGCTGTAGCAGTCAGCAATTTTACCAGTGTTTGTGAAAGTCAAAATCTTCCAGTGCCAAAATAAAGCACAGAATTTTAATTGTTATACAATGAGATTCTAACCCATGCATGCAGAGCACAATGGATTAGCAGTCCATCGCCTTAACCACTCAGATACCAAGTCCTGTGCTCTCGCTGTGGCAGTCAGCAATTTTACCAGTGTTTGTGAAAGTCAAAATCTTCCAGTGCCAAAATAAAGCACAGAAATGTAATTGTTACACGATGAGGATGGGACTCGAACCCATGCATGCAGAACACAATGAAGTCAAAATCTTCCAGTGCCAAACTAAAGCACAGAAATGTAATTGTTACACGATGAGGATGGGACTCGAACCCATGCATGCAGAGCATGGATTAGCAGTACATCGCCTTAACCACTCGGCCACCTCATCCTAAATTTTGGTAGTGGCAAATGACTTTCAAAAAACTGTAGTTGCTGTATGTAAACCCTTGATTGAAATCAATGAAAGTTAGGCAGAGCAATGGCAAGGCCATGTGTCGATCCCATCGAGACATTTAACAAACGTGTTGTAAACCCTAGATTGAAATCAATGAAGTTTGGTAGAGCACTGGCAAGGCCATGTGTCGATCCCATCGAGACATTTAACAAACGTGTTGTCAGGCAGAGTGGTCTCAAGTGCTTGATTAAGTGTGTTGAGGTGTCGGTTCAAATCCCACCATTGAGGTTACCCTTGGTGAAGCTATTCTTCAATACCTGAATCTTATTAGTCACTCTAGGATTGCGCAGGGATTCTATATTCATGTGGGGCCATGTAAGAGAGGAAATAACAAATGTTTTGTGAAGAGGTTGGTGTTATAATCCACACATGCAGTTCATCGCCTTAACCACTCAGATACCAAGTCCTGTGCTCTCGCTGTGGCAGTCAGCAATTTTACCAGTGTTTGTGAAAGTCAAAATCTTCCAGTGCCAAAATAAAGCACAGAAATGTAATTGTTACACGATGAGGATGGGACTCGAACCCATGCATGCAGAGCACAATGAAGTCAAAATCTTCCAGTGCCAAATAAAGCACAGAAATGTAATTGTCCGATGAGGATGGGATTCGAACCCATGCATGCAGAGCATGGATTAGCAGTCCATCGCCTTAACCACTCGGCCACCTCATCCTGAATTTTGGTAGTGGCAAATGACTTTCAAAAAACTGTAGTTGCTGTATGTAAACCCTTGATTGAAATCAATGAAAGTTAGGCAGAGCAATGGCAAGGCCATGTGTCGATCCCATCGAGACATTTAACAAACGTGTTGTAAACCCTAGATTGAAATCAATGAAGTTTGGTAGAGCACTGGCAAGGCCATGTGTCGATCCCATCGAGACATTTAACAAACGTGTTGTCAGGCAGAGTGGTCTCAAGTGCTTGATTAAGTGTGTTGAGGTGTCGGTTCAAATCCCACCATTGAGGTTACCCTTGGTGAAGCTATTCTTCAATACCTGAATCTTATTAGTCACTCTAGGATTGCGCAGGGATTCTATATTCATGTGGGGCCATGTAAGAGAGGAAATAACAAATGTTTTGTGAAGAGGTTGGTGTTATAATCCACACATGCAGTTCATCGCCTTCACCACTCAGATACCAAGTCCTGTGCTCTCGCTGTGGCAGTCAGCAATTTTACCAGTGTTTGTGAAAGTCAAAATCTTCCAGTGCCAAAATAAAGCACAGAATTTTAATTGTTATACAATGAGATTCTAACCCATGCATGCAGAGCACAATGGATTAGCAGTCCATCGCCTTAACCACTCAGATACCAAGTCCTGTGCTCTCGCTGTGGCAGTCAGCAATTTTACCAGTGTTTGTGAAAGTCAAAATCTTCCAGTGCCAAAATAAAGCACAGAAATTTAATTGTTACACGATGAGGATGGGATTCGAACCCATGCATGCAGAGCACAATGGATTAGCAGTCCATCGCCTTAACCACTCGGCCACCTCATCCTGAATTTTGGTAGTGGCAAATGACTTTCAAAAAACTGTAGTTGCTGTATGTAAACCCTTGATTGAAATCAATGAAAGTTAGGCAGAGCAATGGCAAGGCCATGTGTCGATCCCATCGAGACATTTAACAAACGTGTTGTAAACCCTAGATTGAAATCAATGAAGTTTGGTAGAGCACTGGCAAGGCCATGTGTCGATCCCATCGAGACAATTTAACAAACGTGTTGTCAGGCAGAGTGGTCTCAAGTGCTTGATTAAGTGTGTTGAGGTGTCGGTTCAAATCCCACCATTGAGGTTACCCTTGGTGAAGCTATTCTTCAATACCTGAATCTTATTAGTCACTCTAGGATTGCGCAGGGATTCTATATTCATGTGGGGCCATGTAAGAGAGGAAATAACAAATGTTTTGTGAAGAGGTTGGTGTTATAATCCACACATGCAGTTCATCGCCTTCACCACTCAGATACCAAGTCCTGTGCTCTCGCTGTAGCAGTCAGCAATTTTACCAGTGTTTGTGAAATTCAAAATCTTATGTGCCAAAATAAAGCACAGAATTTTTATTGTTATACAATGAGATTCTAACACATGCATGCAGAGCACAATGGATTAGCAGCCCATCGCCTTAACCACTCAGATACCAAGTCCTGTGCTCTCGCTGTGGCAGTCAGCAATTTTACCAGTGTTTGTGAAAGTCAAAATCTTCCAGTGCCAAAATAAAGCACAGAAATGTAATTGTTACACGATGAGGATGGGATTCAAACCCATGCATGCAGAGCACAATGGATTAGCAGTCCATCGCCTTAAACACTCGGCCACCTCATCCTGTATTTTGAAGTGGCAAATTAATTTAAAAAACTGTAGTTGCTGTATGTAAACCCTAGATTGAAATCAATGAAAGTTCGGCAGAGCAATGGCAAGGCCATGTGTCGATCCCATCGAGACATTTAACAAACGTGTTGTCAGGCCGAGTGGTCTCAAGTGCTTGATTAAGTGTGTTGAGGTGTCGGTTCAAATCCCACCATTGAGGTTGCCCTTGGTGAAGCTATTCTTCAATACCTGAATCTTACTAGTCACTTTAGGATTGCGCAGGGATTCTATATTCATGTGGGGCCATGTAAGAGAGGAAATAACAAATGTTTCGTGAAGAGGTTGGTGTTATAATCCACACATGCAGTTCATCGCTTTCACCACTCAGATACCAAGTCCTGTGCTCTCGCTGTGGCAGTCAGCAATTTTCCCAGTGTTTGTGAAAGTCAAAATCTTCCAGTGGCACAATAATAAAGCACAGAAATGTAATTGTTACACGATGAGGATGGGACTCGAACCCATGCATGCAGAGCACAATGGCCATGTGTCGATCCCATCGAGACATTTAACAAACGTGTTGTAAACCCTAGATTGAAATCAATGAAGTTTGGTAGAGCACTGGCAAGGCCATGTGTCGATCCCATCGAGACATTTAACAAACGTGTTGTCAGGCCGAGTGGTCTCAAGTGCTTGATTAAGTGTGTTGAGGTGTCGGTTCAAATCCCACCATTGAGGTTACCCTTGGTGAAGCTATTCTTCAATACCTGAATCTTATTAGTCACTCTAGGATTGCGCAGGGATTCTATATTCATGTGGGGCCATGTAAGAGAGGAAATTATAAAAGTCTTGTGAAGTGGTTGGTGTTATAATCCACACATGCAGTTCATCGCCTTCACCACTCAGATACCAAGTCCTGTGCTCTCGCTGTGGCAGTCAGCAATTTTACCAGTGTTTGTGAAAGTCAAAATCTTCCAGTGCCAAAATAAAGCACAGAAATGTAATTGTTACACGATGAGGATGGGACTCGAACCCATGCATGCAAAGCACAATGGATTAGCAGTCCATCGCCTTAACCACTCGGCCACCTCATCCTGAATTTTGTTAGTGGCAAATGACTTTCAAAAAACTGTAGTTGCTGTATGTAAACCCTTGATTGAAATCAATGAAAGTTAGGCAGAGCAATGGCAAGGCCATGTGTCGATCCCATCGAGGCATTTAACAAACGTGTTGTCAGGCCGAGTGGTCTCAAGTGCTTGATTAAGTGTGTTGAGGTGTCGGTTCAAATCCCACCATTGAGGTTGCCCTTGGTGAAGCTATTCTTCAATACCTGAATCTTACTAGTCACTTTAGGATTGCGCAGGGATTCTATATTCATGTGGGGCCATGTAAGAGAGGAAATAACAAATGTTTCGTAAAGAGGTTGGTGTTATAATCCACACATGCAGTTCATCGCCTTCACCACTCAGATACCAAGTCCTGTGCTCTCGCTGTGGCAGTCAGCAATTTTACCAGTGTTTGTGAAAGTCAAAATCTTCCAGTGCCAAAATAAAGCACAGAAATTTAATTGTTACACGATGAGGATGGGAACCCATGAATGCAGAGCACAATGGATTAGCAGTCCATCGCCTTAACCACTCGGCCACCTCACCCTGTATTTTTAAGTGGCAAATTAATTTAAAAAACTGTAGTTGCTGTATGTAAACCCTAGATTGAAATCAATGAAAGTTCGGCAGAGCAATGGCAAGGCCATGTGTCGATCCCATCGAGACATTTAACAAACGTGTTGTCAGGCCGAGTGGTCTCAAGTGCTTGATTAAGTGTGTTGAGGTGTCGGTTCAAATCCCACCATTGAGGTTGCCCTTGGTGAAGCTATTCTTCAATACCTGAATCGTATTAGTCACTCTAGGATTGCGCAGGGATTCTATATTCATGTGGGGCCATGTAACAGAGGAAATAACAAATGTTTTGTGAAGAGGTTGGTGTTATAATCCACACATGCAGTTCATCGCCTTAACCAACCAGATACCAAGTCCTGTGCTCTCGCTGTGGCAGTCAGCAATTTAACCAGTGTTTGTGAAAGTCAAAATCTTCCAGTGCCAAAAAAAGCACAGAATTTTAATTGTTATACAATGAGATTCTAACCCATGCATGCAGAGCACAATGGATTAGCAGTCCATCGCCTTAACCACTCAGATACCAAGTCATGTGCTCTCGCTGTGGCAGTCAGCAATTTTCCCAGTGTTTGTGAAAGTCAAAATCTTCCAGTGCCAAAATAAAGCACAGAAATGTAATTGTTACACGATGAGGATGGGATTCGAACCCATGAATGCAGAGCACAATGGATTAGCAGTCCATCGCCTTAACCACTCGGCCACCTCACCCTGTATTTTTAAGTGGCAAATTAATTAAAAAAACTGTAGTTGCTGTATGTAAACCCTAGTTTGAAACCAATGAAAGTTAGGCAGAGCAATGGCAAGGCCATGTGTCGATCCCATCGAGACATTTAACAAACGTGTTGTAAAACCCTAGATTGAAATCAATGAAGTTTGGTAGAGCACTGGCAAGGCCATGTGTCGATCCCATCGAGACATTTAACAAACGTGTTGTCAGGCCGAGTGGTCTCAAGTGCTTGATTAAGTGTGTTGAGGTGTTGGTTCAAATCCCACCATTGAGGTTACCCTTGGTGAAGCTATTCTTCAATACCTGAATCTTATTAGTCACTCTAGGATTGCGCAGGGATTCTATATTCATGTGGGGCCATGTAAGAGAGGAAATAACAAATGTTTTGTGAAGAGGTTGGTGTTATAATCCACACATGCAGTTCATCGCCTTCACCACTCAGATACCAAGTCCTGTGCTCTCGCTGTAGCAGTCAGCAATTTTACCAGTGTTTGTGAAATTCAAAATCTTATGTGCCAAAATAAAGCACAGAATTTTAATTGTTATACAATGAGATTCTAACATGCAGAGCACAATGGATTAGCAGCCCATCGCCTTAACCACTCAGATACCAAGTCCTGTGCTCTCGCTGTGGCAGTCAGCAATTTTACCAGTGTTTGTGAAAGTCAAAATCTTCCAGTGCCAAAATAAAGCACAGAAATTTAATTGTTACACGATGAGGATGGGATTCGAACCCATTGCATGCAGAGCACAATGGATTAGCAGTCCATCGCCTTAAACACTCAGCCACCTCATCCTGTATTTTGAAGTGGCAAATGAATTTAAAAAACCGTAGTTCCTGTATGTAAACCCTAGATTGAAATCAATGAAAGTTCTGCAGAGCAATGGCAAGGCCATGTGTCGATCCCATCGAGGCATTTAACAAACGTGTTGTCAGGCCGAGTGGTCTCAAGTGCTTGATTAAGTGTGTTGAGGTGTCGGTTCAAATCCCACCATTGAGGTTACCCTTGGTGAAGCTATTCTTCAATACCTGAATCTTATTAGTCACTCTAGGATTGCGCAGGGATTCTATATTCATGTGGGGCCATGTAAGAGAGGAAATTATAAAAGTCTTGTGAAGTGGTTGGTGTTATAATCCACACATGCAGTTCATCGCCTTCACCACTCAGATACCAAGTCCTGTGCTCTCGCTGTGGCAGTCAGCAATTTTACCAGTGTTTGTGAAAGTCAAAATCTTCCAGTGCCAAAATAAAGCACAGAAATGTAATTGTTACACGATGAGGATGGGACTCGAACCCATGCATGCAAAGCACAATGGATTAGCAGTCCATCGCCTTAACCACTCGGCCACCTCATCCTGAATTTTGTTAGTGGCAAATGACTTTCAAAAAACTGTAGTTGCTGTATGTAAACCCTTGATTGAAATCAATGAAAGTTAGGCAGAGCAATGGCAAGGCCATGTGTCGATCCCATCGAGGCATTTAACAAACGTGTTGTCAGGCCGAGTGGTCTCAAGTGCTTGATTAAGTGTGTTGAGGTGTCGGTTCAAATCCCACCATTGAGGTTGCCCTTGGTGAAGCTATTCTTCAATACCTGAATCTTACTAGTCACTTTAGGATTGCGCAGGGATTCTATATTCATGTGGGGCCATGTAAGAGAGGAAATAACAAATGTTTGTAAAGAGGTTGGTGTTATAATCCACACATGCAGTTCATCGCCTTCACCACTCAGATACCAAGTCCTGTGCTCTCGCTGTGGCAGTCAGCAATTTTACCAGTGTTTGTGAAAGTCAAAATCTTCCAGTGCCAAAATAAAGCACAGAAATTTAATTGTTACACGATGAGGATGGGAACCCATGAATGCAGAGCACAATGGATTAGCAGTCCATCGCCTTAACCACTCGGCCACCTCACCCTGTATTTTTAAGTGGCAAATTAATTTAAAAAACTGTAGTTGCTGTATGTAAACCCTAGATTGAAATCAATGAAAGTTCGGCAGAGCAATGGCAAGGCCATGTGTCGATCCCATCGAGACATTTAACAAACGTGTTGTCAGGCCGAGTGGTCTCAAGTGCTTGATTAAGTGTGTTGAGGTGTCGGTTCAAATCCCACCATTGAGGTTGCCCTTTGGTGAAGCTATTCTTCAATACCTGAATCGTATTAGTCACTCTAGGATTGCGCAGGGATTCTATATTCATGTGGGGCCATGTAACAGAGGAAATAACAAATGTTTTGTGAAGAGGTTGGTGTTATAATCCACACATGCAGTTCATCGCCTTAACCAACCAGATACCAAGTCCTGTGCTCTCGCTGTGGCAGTCAGCAATTTAACCAGTGTTTGTGAAAGTCAAAATCTTCCAGTGCCAAAAAAAGCACAGAATTTTAATTGTTATACAATGAGATTCTAACCCATGCATGCAGAGCACAATGGATTAGCAGTCCATCGCCTTAACCACTCAGATACCAAGTCATGTGCTCTCGCTGTGGCAGTCAGCAATTTTCCCAGTGTTTGTGAAAGTCAAAATCTTCCAGTGCCAAAATAAAGCACAGAAATGTAATTGTTACACGATGAGGATGGGATTCGAACCCATGAATGCAGAGCACAATGGATTAGCAGTCCATCGCCTTAACCACTCGGCCACCTCACCCTGTATTTTTAAGTGGCAAATTAATTAAAAAAACTGTAGTTGCTGTATGTAAACCCTAGTTTGAAACCAATGAAAGTTAGGCAGAGCAATGGCAAGGCCATGTGTCGATCCCATCGAGACATTTAACAAACGTGTTGTAAAACCCTAGATTGAAATCAATGAAGTTTGGTAGAGCACTGGCAAGGCCATGTGTCGATCCCATCGAGACATTTAACAAACGTGTTGTCAGGCCGAGTGGTCTCAAGTGCTTGATTAAGTGTGTTGAGGTGTTGGTTCAAATCCCACCATTGAGGTTACCCTTGGTGAAGCTATTCTTCAATACCTGAATCTTATTAGTCACTCTAGGATTGCGCAGGGATTCTATATTCATGTGGGGCCATGTAAGAGAGGAAATAACAAATGTTTTGTGAAGAGGTTGGTGTTATAATCCACACATGCAGTTCATCGCCTTCACCACTCAGATACCAAGTCCTGTGCTCTCGCGCTGTAGCAGTCAGCAATTTTACCAGTGTTTGTGAAATTCAAAATCTTATGTGCCAAAATAAAGCACAGAATTTTAATTGTTATACAATGAGATTCTAACATGCAGAGCACAATGGATTAGCAGCCCATCGCCTTAACCACTCAGATACCAAGTCCTGTGCTCTCGCTGTGGCAGTCAGCAATTTTACCAGTGTTTGTGAAAGTCAAAATCTTCCAGTGCCAAAATAAAGCACAGAAATTTAATTGTTACACGATGAGGATGGGATTCGAACCCATTGCATGCAGAGCACAATGGATTAGCAGTCCATCGCCTTAAACACTCAGCCACCTCATCCTGTATTTTGAAGTGGCAAATGAATTTAAAAAACCGTAGTTCCTGTATGTAAACCCTAGATTGAAATCAATGAAAGTTCTGCAGAGCAATGGCAAGGCCATGTGTCGATCCCATCGAGGCATTTAACAAACGTGTTGTCAGGCCGAGTGGTCTCAAGTGCTTGATTAAGTGTGTTGAGGTGTCGGTTCAAATCCCACCATTGAGGTTGCCCTTGGTGAAGCTATTCTTCAATACCTGAATCTTACTAGTCACTTTAGGATTGCGCAGGGATTCTATATTCATGTGGGGCCATGTAAGAGAGGAAATAACAAATGTTTCGTGAAGAGGTTGGTGTTATAATCCACACATGCAGTTCATCGCCTTCACCACTCAGATACCAAGTCCTGTGCTCTCGCTGTGGCAGTCAGCAATTTTACCAGTGTTTGTGAAAGTCAAAATCTTCCAGTGCCAAAATAAAGCACAGAAATGTAATTGTTACACGATGAGGATGGGAACCCATGAATGCAGAGCACAATGGGTTAGCAGTCCATCGCCTTAACCACTCGGCCACCTCACCCTGTATTTTTAAGCGGCAAATTAATTTAAAAAACTGTAGTTGCTGTATGTAAACCCTAGATTGAAATCAATGAAAGTTCGGCAGAGCAATGGCAAGGCCATGTGTCGATCCCATTGAGACATTTAACAAACGTGTTGTCAGGCCGAGTGGTCTCAAGTGCTTGATTAAGTGTGTTGAGGTGTCGGTTCAAATCCCACCATTGAGGTTGCCCTTGGTGAAGCTATTCTTCAATACCTGAATCGTATTAGTCACTCTAGGATTGCGCAGGGATTCTATATTCATGTGGGGCCATGTAACAGAGGAAATAACAAATGTTTTGTGAAGAGGTTGGTGTTATAATCCACACATGCAGTTCATCGCCTTAACCAACCAGATACCAAGTCCTGTGCTCTCGCTGTGGCAGTCAGCAATTTAACCAGTGTTTGTGAAAGTCAAAATCTTCCAGTGCCAAAAAATGCACAGAATTTTAATTGTTATACAATGAGATTCTAACCTATGCATGCAGAGCACAATGGATTAGCAGTCCATCGCCTTAACCACTCAGATACCAAGTCCTGTGCTCTCGCTGTGGCAGTCAGCAATTTTCCCAGTGTTTGTGAAAGTCAAAATCTTCCAGTGCCAAAATAAAGCACAGAAATGTAATTGTTACACGATGAGGATGGGACTCAAACCCATGCATGCAGAGCACAATGGATTAGCAGTCCATCGCCTTAACCACTCAGCCACCTCATCCTTTATTTTGAATTGGCAAATGACTTTAAAAAACTGTAGTTGCTGTATGTAAACCCTAGTTTGAAACCAATGAAAGTTAGGCAGAGCAATGGCAAGTCCATGTGTCGATCCCATCGAGACATTTAACAAACGTGTTGTAAAACCCTAGATTGAAATCAATGAAGTTTGGCAGAGCAATGGCAAGGCCATGTGTCGATCCCATCGAGACATTTAACAAACGTGTTGTCAGGCCGAGTGGTCTCAAGTGCTTGATTAAGTGTGTTGAGGTGTCGGTTCAAATCCCACCATTGAGGTTGCCCTTGGTGAAGCTATTCTTCAATACCTGAATCGTATTAGTCACTCTAGGATTGCGCAGGGATTCTATATTCATGTGGGGCCATGTAACAGAGGAAATAACAAATGTTTTGTGAAGAGGTTGGTGTTATAATCCACACATGCAGTTCATCGCCTTAACCAACCAGATACCAAGTCCTGTGCTCTCGCTGTGGCAGTCAGCAATTTAACCAGTGTTTGTGAAAGTCAAAATCTTCCAGTGCCAAAAAAAGCACAGAATTTTAATTGTTATACAATGAGATTCTAACCCATGCATGCAGAGCACAATGGATTAGCAGTCCATCGCCTTAACCACTCAGATACCAAGTCATGTGCTCTCGCTGTGGCAGTCAGCAATTTTCCCAGTGTTTGTGAAAGTCAAAATCTTCCAGTGCCAAAATAAAGCACAGAAATGTAATTGTTACACGATGAGGATGGGACTCGACCCCATGCATGCAGAGCACAATGGCCATGTGTCGATCCCATCGAGACATTTAACAAACGTGTTGTAAACCCTAGATTGAAATCAATGAAGTTTGGTAGAGCACTGGCAAGGCCATGTGTCGATCCCATCGAGACATTTAACAAACGTGTTGTCAGGCCGAGTGGTCTCAAGTGCTTGATTAAGTGTGTTGAGGTGTCGGTTCAAATCCCACCATTGAGGTTACCCTTGGTGAAGCTATTCTTCAATACCTGAATCTTATTAGTCACTCTAGGATTGCGCAGGGATTCTATATTCTATATAGGATTGCGCAGGGATGTTGCTCTACAACATCCGCAGAGTACGACCCTGCCTCACACAGGAAGCGGCGCAGGTCCTAATCCAGGCACTTGTCATCTCCCGTCTGGATTACTGCAACTCGCTGTTGGCTGGGCTCCCTGCCTGTGCCATTAAACCCCTTCAACTCATCCAGAATGCCGCAGCCCGTCTAGTGTTCAACCTTCCCAAGTTCTCTCACGTCACCCCGCTCCTCCGCTCTCTCCACTGGCTTCCAGTTGAAGCTCGCATCCGCTACAAGACCATGGTGCTTGCCTACGGAGCTGTGAGGGGAACGGCACCTCAGTACCTCCAGGCTCTGATCAGGCCCTACACCCAAATAAGGGCACTGCGTTCATCCACCTCTGGCCTGCTCGCCTCCCTACCACTGAGGAAGTACAGTTCCCGCTCAGCCCAGTCAAAACTGTTCGCTGCTCTGGCTCCCCAATGGTGGAACAAACTCCCTCACGACGCCAGGACAGCGGAGTCAATCACCACCTTCCGGAGACACCTGAAACCCCACCTCTTTAAGGAATACCTAGGATAGGATAAAGTAATCCTTCTCACCCCCTCCCCCCTTAAAATATGTAGATGCACTATTGTAAAGTGGCTGTTCCACTGGATGTCATAAGGTGAATGCACCAATTTGTAAGTCGCTCTGGATAAGAGCGTCTGCTAAATGACTTAAATGTAAATGTAAATGTAAATGTAATGTAAATGTATATATTCATGTGGGGCCATGTAAGAGTGGAAATTATAAAAGTCTTGTGAAGTGGTTGGTGTTATAATCCACACATGCAGTTCATCGCCTTCACCACTCAGATACCAAGTCCTGTGCTCTCGCTGTGGCAGTCAGCAATTTTACCAGTGTTTGTGAAAGTCAAAATCTTCCAGTGCCAAAATAAAGCACAGAAATGTAATTGTTACACGATGAGGATGGGACTCGAACCCATGCATGCAGAGCACAATGGATTAGCAGTCCATCGCCTTAACCACTCGGCCACCTCATCCTGAATTTTGGTAGTGGCAAATGACTTTCAAAAAACTGTAGTTGCTGTATGTAAAACCCTTGATTGAAATCAATGAAAGTTAGGCAGAGCAATGGCAAGGCCATGTGTCGATCCCATCGAGACATTTAACAAACGTGTTGTAAACCCTAGATTGAAATCAATGAAGTTTGGTAGAGCACTGGCAAGGCCATGTGTCGATCCCATCGAGACATTTAACAAACGTGTTGTCAGGCCGAGTGGTCTCAAGTGCTTGATTAAGTGTGTTGAGGTGTCGGTTCAAATCCCACCATTGAGGTTACCCTTGGTGAAGCTATTCTTCAATACCTGAATCTTATTAGTCACTCTAGGATTGCGCAGGGATTCTATATTCATGTGGGGCCATGTAAGAGAGGAAATAACAAATGTTTTGTGAAGAGGTTGGTGTTATAATCCACACATGCAGTTCATCGCCTTCACCACTCAGATACCAAGTCCTGTGCTCTCGCTGTGGCAGTCAGCAATTTTACCAGTGTTTGTGAAAGTCAAAATCTTCCAGTGCCAAAATAAAGCACAGAAATGTAATTGTTACACGATGAGGATGGGACTCAAACCCATGCATGCAGAGCACAATGGATTAGCAGTCCATCGCCTTAACCACTCGGCCACCTCATCCTGAATTTTGGTAGTGGCAAATGACTTTCAAAAAACTGTAGTTGCTGTATGTAAAACCCTTGATTGAAATCAATGAAAGTTAGGCAGAGCAATGGCAAGGCCATGTGTCGATCCCATCGAGACATTTAACAAACGTGTTGTAAACCCTAGATTGAAATCAATGAAGTTTGGTAGAGCACTGGCAAGGCCATGTGTCGATCCCATCGAGACATTTAACAAACGTGTTGTCAGGCCGAGTGGTCTCAAGTGCTTGATTAAGTGTGTTGAGGTGTCGGTTCAAATCCCACCATTGAGGTTACCCTTGGTGAAGCTATTCTTCAATACCTGAATCTTATTAGTCACTCTAGGATTGCGCAGGGATTCTATATTCATGTGGGGCCATGTAAGAGAGGAAATAACAAATGTTTTGTGAAGAGGTTGGTGTTATAATCCACACATGCAGTTCATCGCCTTCACCACTCAGATACCAAGTCCTGTGCTCTCGCTGTGGCAGTCAGCAATTTTACCAGTGTTTGTGAAAGTCAAAATCTTCCAGTGCCAAAATAAAGCACAGAAATTTAATTGTTATACAATGAGATTCTAACACATGCATGCAGAGCACAATGGATTAGCAGCCCATCGCCTTAACCACTCAGATACCAAGTCCTGTGCTCTCGCTGTGGCAGTCAGCAATTTTACCAGTGTTTGTGAAAGTCAAAATCTTCCAGTGCCAAAATAAAGCACAGAAATGTAATTGTTACAAGATGAGGATGGGAACCCATGAATGCAGAGCACAATGGATTAGCAGTCCATCGCCTTAACCACTCGGCCACCTCACCCTGTATTTTTAAGTGGCAAATTAATTAAAAAAACTGTAGTTGCTGTATGTAAACCCTAGATTGAAATCAATGAAAGTTCGGCAGAGCAATGGCAAGGCCATGTGTCGATCCCATCGAGACATTTAACAAACGTGTTGTCAGGCCGAGTGGTCTCAAGTGCTTGATTAAGTGTGTTGAGGTGTCGGTTCAAATCCCACCATTGAGGTTGCCCTTGGTGAAGCTATTCTTCAATACCTGAATCGTATTAGTCACTCTAGGATTGCGCAGGGATTCTATATTCATGTGGGGCCATGTAACAGAGGAAATAACAAATGTTTTGTGAAGAGGTTGGTGTTATAATCCACACATGCAGTTCATCGCCTTAACCAACCAGATACCAAGTCCTGTGCTCTCGCTGTGGCAGTCAGCAATTTAACCAGTGTTTGTGAAAGTCAAAATCTTCCAGTGCCAAAAAATGCACAGAATGTTAATTGTTATACAATGAGATTCTAACCTATGCATGCAGAGCACAATGGATTAGCAGTCCATCGCCTTAACCACTCAGATACCAAGTCCTGTGCTCTCGCTGTGGCAGTCAGCAATTTTCCCAGTGTTTGTGAAAGTCAAAATCTTCCAGTGCCAAAATAAAGCACAGAAATGTAATTGTTACACGATGAGGATGGGACTCGAACCCATGCATGCAGAGCACAATGGATTAGCAGTCCATCGCCTTAACCACTCAGATACCAAGTCATGTGCCCTCGCTGTGGCAGTCAGCAATTTTCCCAGTGTTTGTGAAAGTCAAAATCTTCCAGTGCCAAAATAAAGCACAGAAATGTAATTGTTACACGATGAGGATGGGACTCGACCCCATGCATGCAGAGCACAATGGCCATGTGTCGATCCCATCGAGACATTTAACAAACGTGTTGTAAACCCTAGATTGAAATCAATGAAGTTTGGTAGAGCACTGGCAAGGCCATGTGTCGATCCCATCGAGACATTTAACAAACGTGTTGTCAGGCCGAGTGGTCTCAAGTGCTTGATTAAGTGTGTTGAGGTGTCGGTTCAAATCCCACCATTGAGGTTACCCTTGGTGAAGCTATTCTTCAATACCTGAATCTTATTAGTCACTCTAGGATTGCGCAGGGATTCTATATTCATGTGGGGCCATGTAAGAGTGGAAATTATAAAAGTCTTGTGAAGTGGTTGGTGTTATAATCCACACATGCAGTTCATCGCCTTCACCACTCAGATACCAAGTCCTGTGCTCTCGCTGTGGCAGTCAGCAATTTTACCAGTGTTTGTGAAAGTCAAAATCTTCCAGTGCCAAAATAAAGCACAGAAATGTAATTGTTACACGATGAGGATGGGATTCGAACCCATGCATGCAGAGCACAATGGATTAGCAGTCCATCGCCTTAACCACTCGGCCACCTCATCCTGAATTTTGGTAGTGGCAAATGACTTTCAAAAAACTGTAGTTGCTGTATGTAAAACCCTTGATTGAAATCAATGAAAGTTAGGCAGAGCAATGGCAAGGCCATGTGTCGATCCCATCGAGACATTTAACAAACGTGTTGTAAACCCTAGATTGAAATCAATGAAGTTTGGTAGAGCACTGGCAAGGCCATGTGTCGATCCCATCGAGACATTTAACAAACGTGTTGTCAGGCCGAGTGGTCTCAAGTGCTTGATTAAGTGTGTTGAGGTGTCGGTTCAAATCCCACCATTGAGGTTACCCTTGGTGAAGCTATTCTTCAATACCTGAATCTTATTAGTCACTCTAGGATTGCGCAGGGATTCTATATTCATGTGGGGCCATGTAAGAGAGGAAATAACAAATGTTTTGTGAAGAGGTTGGTGTTATAATCCACACATGCAGTTCATCGCCTTCACCACTCAGATACCAAGTCCTGTGCTCTCGCTGTGGCAGTCAGCAATTTTACCAGTGTTTGTGAAAGTCAAAATCTTCCAGTGCCAAAATAAAGCACAGAAATGTAATTGTTACACGATGAGGATGGGACTCAAACCCATGCATGCAGAGCACAATGGATTAGCAGTCCATCGCCTTAACCACTCGGCCACCTCATCCTGAATTTTGGTAGTGGCAAATGACTTTCAAAAAACTGTAGTTGCTGTATGTAAAACCCTTGATTGAAATCAATGAAAGTTAGGCAGAGCAATGGCAAGGCCATGTGTCGATCCCATCGAGACATTTAACAAACGTGTTGTAAACCCTAGATTGAAATCAATGAAGTTTGGTAGAGCACTGGCAAGGCCATGTGTCGATCCCATCGAGACATTTAACAAACGTGTTGTCAGGCCGAGTGGTCTCAAGTGCTTGATTAAGTGTGTTGAGGTGTCGGTTCAAATCCCACCATTGAGGTTACCCTTGGTGAAGCTATTCTTCAATACCTGAATCTTATTAGTCACTCTAGGATTGCGCAGGGATTCTATATTCATGTGGGGCCATGTAAGAGAGGAAATAACAAATGTTTTGTGAAGAGGTTGGTGTTATAATCCACACATGCAGTTCATCGCCTTCACCACTCAGATACCAAGTCCTGTGCTCTCGCTGTAGGCAGTCAGCAATTTTACCAGTGTTTGTGAAATTCAAAATCTTCCAGTGCCAAAATAAAGCACAGAATTTTAATTGTTATACAATGAGATTCTAACCCATGCATGCAGAGCACAATGGATTAGCAGTCCATCGCCTTAACCACTCAGATACCAAGTCCTGTGCTCTCGCTGTGGCAGTCAGCAATTTTCCCAGTGTTTGTGAAAGTCAAAATCTTCCAGTGCCAAAATAAAGCACAGAAATTTAATTGTTACACGATGAGGATGGGAACCCATGAATGCAGAGCACAATGGATTAGCAGTCCATCGCCTTAACCACTCGGCCACCTCACCCTGTATTTTTAAGTGGCAAATTAATTAAAAAAACTGTAGTTGCTGTATGTAAACCCTAGATTGAAATCTATGAAAGTTCGGCAGAGCAATGGCAAGGCCATGTGTCGATCCCATCGAGACATTTAACAAACGTGTTGTCAGGCCGAGTGGTCTCAAGTGCTTGATTAAGTGTGTTGAGGTGTCGGTTCAAATCCCACCATTGAGGTTGCCCTTGGTGAAGCTATTCTTCAATACCTGAATCTTATTAGTCACTCTAGGATTGCGCAGGGATTCTATATTCATGTGGGGCCATGTAACAGAGGAAATAACAAATGTTTTGTGAAGAGGTTGGTGTTATAATCCACACATGCAGTTCATCGCCTTAACCACAAGATACCAAGTCCTGTGCTCTCGCTGTGGCAGTCAGCAATTTAACCAGTGTTTGTGAAAGTCAAAATCTTCCAGTGCCAAAAAAAGCACAGAATTTTAATTGTTATACAATGAGATTCTAACCTATGCATGCAGAGCACAATGGATTAGCAGTCCATCGCCTTAACCACTCAGATACCAAGTCCTGTGCTCTCGCTGTGGCAGTCAGCAATTTTCCCAGTGTTTGTGAAAGTCAAAATCTTCCAGTGCCAAAATAAAGCACAGAAATGTAATTGTTACACAATGAGGATGGGACTCGAACCCATGCATGCAGAGCACAATGGATTAGCAGTCCATCGCCTTAACCACTCGGCCACCTCATCCTTTATTTTGGTAGTGGCAAATGACTTTAAAAAACTGTAGTTGCTGTATGTAAACCCTAGATTGAAATCAATGAAAGTTAGGCAGAGCAATGGCAAGGCCATGTGTCGATCCCATCGAGACATTTAACAAACGTGTTGTAAAACCCTAGATTGAAATCAATGAAGTTTGGCAGAGCAATGGCAAGGCCATGTGTCGATCCCATCGAGACATTTAACAAACGTGTTGTCAGGCCGAGTGGTCTCAAGTGCTTGATTAAGTGTGTTGAGGTGTCGGTTCAAATCCCACCATTGAGGTTGCCCTTGGTGAAGCTATTCTTCAATACCTGAATCTTATTAGTCACTCTAGGATTGCGCAGGGATTCTATATTCATGTGGGGCCATGTAACAGAGGAAATAACAAATGTTTTGTGAAGAGGTTGGTGTTATAATCCACACATGCAGTTCATCGCCTTAACCACCAGATACCAAGTCCTGTGCTCTCGCTGTGGCAGTCAGCAATTTAACCAGTGTTTGTGAAAGTCAAAATCTTCCAGTGCCAAAATAAAGCACAGAATTTTAATTGTTATACAATGAGATTCTAACCCATGCATGCAGAGCACAATGGATTAGCAGTCCATCGCCTTAACCACTCAGATACCAAGTCCTGTGCTCTCGCTGTGGCAGTCAGCAATTTTCCCAGTGTTTGTGAAAGTCAAAATCTTCCAGTGCCAAAATAAAGCACAGAAATGTAATTGTTACACGATGAGGATGGGACTCGAACCCATGCATGCAGAGCACAATGGCCATGTGTCGATCCCATCGAGACATTTAACAAACGTGTTGTAAACCCTAGATTGAAATCAATGAAGTTTGGTAGAGCACTGGCAAGGCCATGTGTCGATCCCATCGAGACATTTAACAAACGTGTTGTCAGGCCGAGTGGTCTCAAGTGCTTGATTAAGTGTGTTGAGGTGTCGGTTCAAATCCCACCATTGAGGTTGCCCTTGGTGAAGCTATTCTTCAATACCTGAATCTTACTAGTCACTTTAGGATTGCGCAGGGATTCTATATTCATGTGGGGCCATGTAAGAGAGGAAATAACAAATGTTTCGTGAAGAGGTTGGTGTTATAATCCACACATGCAGTTCATCGCCTTCACCACTCAGATACCAAGTCCTGTGCTCTCGCTGTGGCAGTCAGCAATTTTACCAGTGTTTGTGAAAGTCAAAATCTTCCAGTGCCAAAATAAAGCACAGAAATTTAATTGTTACACGATGAGGATGGGATTCGAACCCATGAATGCAGAGCACAATGGATTAGCAGTCCATCGCCTTAACCACTCGGCCACCTCACCCTGTATTTTTAAGTGGCAAATTAATTAAAAAATCTGTAGTTGCTGTATGTAAACCCTAGTTTGAAACCAATGAAAGTTAGGCAGAGCAATGGCAAGGCCATGTGTCGATCCCATCGAGACATTTAACAAACGTGTTGTAAACCCTAGATTGAAATCAATGATGTTTGGTAGAGCACTGGCAAGGCCATGTGTCGGTCCCATCGAGACATTTAACAAACGTGTTGTCAGGCCGAGTAGTCTCAAGTGCTTGATTAAGTGTGTTGAGGTGTCGGTTCAAATCCCACCATTGAGGTTACCCTTGGTGAAGCTATTCTTCAATACCTGAATCTTATTAGTCACTCTAGGATTGCGCAGGGATTCTATATTCATGTGGGGCCATGTAAGAGAGGAAATAACAAATGTTTTGTGAAGAGGTTGGTGTTATAATCCACACATGCAGTTCATCGCCTTCACCACTCAGATACCAAGTCCTGTGCTCTCGCTGTGGCAGTCAGCAATTTTACCAGTGTTTGTGAAAGTCAAAATCTTCCCATGCATGCAGAGCACAATGGATTAGCAGTCCATCGCCTTAACCACTCGGCCACCTCATCCTGAATTTTGGTAGTGGCAAATGACTTTCAAAAAACTGTAGTTGCTGTATGTAAAACCCTTGATTGAAATCAATGAAAGTTAGGCAGAGCAATGGCAAGGCCATGTGTCGATCCCATCGAGACATTTAACAAACGTGTTGTAAACCCTAGATTGAAATCAATGAAGTTTGGTAGAGCACTGGCAAGGCCATGTGTCGATCCCATCGAGACATTTAACAAACGTGTTGTCAGGCCGAGTGGTCTCAAGTGCTTGATTAAGTGTGTTGAGGTGTCGGTTCAAATCCCACCATTGAGGTTACCCTTGGTGAAGCTATTCTTCAATACCTGAATCTTATTAGTCACTCTAGGATTGCGCAGGGATTCTATATTCATGTGGGGCCATGTAAGAGAGGAAATAACAAATGTTTTGTGAAGAGGTTGGTGTTATAATCCACACATGCAGTTCATCGCCTTCACCACTCAGATACCAAGTCCTGTGCTCTCGCTGTGGCAGTCAGCAATTTTACCAGTGTTTGTGAAAGTCAAAATCTTCCAGTGCCAAAATAAAGCACAGAAATGTAATTGTTACACGATGAGGATGGGATTCAAACCCATGCATGCAGAGCACAATGGATTAGCAGTCCATCGCCTTAACCACTCGGCCACCTCATCCTGAATTTTGGTAGTGGCAAATGACTTTCAAAAAACTGTAGTTGCTGTATGTAAAACCCTTGATTGAAATCAATGAAAGTTAGGCAGAGCAATGGCAAGGCCATGTGTCGATCCCATCGAGACATTTAACAAACGTGTTGTAAACCCTAGATTGAAATCAATGAAGTTTGGTAGAGCACTGGCAAGGCCATGTGTCGATCCCATCGAGACATTTAACAAACGTGTTGTCAGGCCGAGTGGTCTCAAGTGCTTGATTAAGTGTGTTGAGGTGTCGGTTCAAATCCCACCATTGAGGTTACCCTTGGTGAAGCTATTCTTCAATACCTGAATCTTATTAGTCACTCTAGGATTGCGCAGGGATTCTATATTCATGTGGGGCCATGTAAGAGAGGAAATAACAAATGTTTTGTGAAGAGGTTGGTGTTATAATCCACACATGCAGTTCATCGCCTTCACCACTCAGATACCAAGTCCTGTGCTCTCGCTGTGGCAGTCAGCAATTTTACCAGTGTTTGTGAAAGTCAAAATCTTCCAGTGCCAAAATAAAGCACAGAAATGTAATTGTTACACGATGAGGATGGGACTCAAACCCATGCATGCAGAGCACAATGGATTAGCAGTCCATCGCCTTAACCACTCGGCCACCTCATCCTGAATTTTGGTAGTGGCAAATGACTTTCAAAAAACTGTAGTTGCTGTATGTAAAACCCTTGATTGAAATCAATGAAAGTTAGGCAGAGCAATGGCAAGGCCATGTGTCGATCCCATCGAGACATTTAACAAACGTGTTGTAAACCCTAGATTGAAATCAATGAAGTTTGGTAGAGCACTGGCAAGGCCATGTGTCGATCCCATCGAGACATTTAACAAACGTGTTGTCAGGCCGAGTGGTCTCAAGTGCTTGATTAAGTGTGTTGAGGTGTCGGTTCAAATCCCACCATTGAGGTTACCCTTGGTGAAGCTATTCTTCAATACCTGAATCTTATTAGTCACTCTAGGATTGCGCAGGGATTCTATATTCATGTGGGGCCATGTAAGAGAGGAAATAACAAATGTTTTGTGAAGAGGTTGGTGTTATAATCCACACATGCAGTTCATCGCCTTCACCACTCAGATACCAAGTCCTGTGCTCTCGCTGTGGCAGTCAGCAATTTTACCAGTGTTTGTGAAAGTCAAAATCTTCCAGTGCCAAAATAAAGCACAGAATTTTAATTGTTATACAATGAGATTCTAACCCATGCATGCAGAGCACAATGGATTAGCAGTCCATCGCCTTAACCACTCAGATACCAAGTCCTGTGCTCTCGCTGTGGCAGTCAGCAATTTTACCAGTGTTTGTGAAAGTCAAAATCTTCCAGTGCCAAAATAAAGCACAGAAATTTAATTGTTACACGATGAGGATGGGATTCGAACCCATGCATGCAGAGCACAATGGATTAGCAGTCCATCGCCTTAACCACTCGGCCACCTCATCCTGTATTTTGGAAGTGGCAAATGATTTTAAAAAACTGTAGTTGCTGTATGTAAACCCTAGATTGAAATCAATGAAAGTTAGGCAGAGCAATGGCAAGGCCATGTGTAGAGCACTGGCAAGGCCGTCGGCCCATCCCATCGAGACATTTAACAAACGTGTTGTCAGGCCGAGTGGTCTCAAGTGCTTGATTAAGTGTGTTGAGGTGTCGGTTCAAATCCCACCATTGAGGTTGCCCTTGGTGAAGCTATTCTTCAATACCTGAATCGTATTAGTCACTCTAGGATTGCGCAGGGATTCTATATTCATGTGGGGCCATGTAAGAGAGGAAATAACAAATGTTTTGTGAAGAGGTTGGTGTTATAATCCACACATGCAGTTCATCGCCTTCACCACTCAGATACCAAGTCCTGTGCTCTCGCTGTGGCAGTCAGCAATTTTACCAGTGTTTGTGAAAGTCAAAATCTTCCAGTGCCAAAATAAAGCACAGAAATGTGATTGTTACACGATGAGGATGGGAACCCATGCATGCAGAGCACAATGGATTAGCAGTCCATCGCCTTAACCACTCGGCCACCTCATCCTGAATTTTGGTAGTGGCAAATGACTTTAAAAAACTGTAGTTGCTGTATGTAAACCCTAGATTGAAATCAATGAAAGTTAGGCAGAGCAATGGCAAGGCCATGTGTCGATCCCATCGAGACATTTAACAAACGTGTTGTCAGGCCGAGTGGTCTCAAGTGCTTGATTAAGTGTGTTGAGGTGTCGGTTCAAATCCCACCATTGAGGTTGCCCTTGGTGAAGCTATTCTTCAATACCTGAATCTTATTAGTCACTCTAGGATTGCGCAGGGATTCTATATTCATGTGGGGCCATGTAAGAGAGGAAATAACAAATGTTTTGTGAAGAGGTTGGTGTTATAATCCACACATGCAGTTCATCGCCTTCACCACCAGATACCAAGTCCTGTGCTCTCGCTGTGGCAGTCAGCAATTTAACCAGTGTTTGTGAAAGTCAAAATCTTCCAGTGCCAAAATAAAGCACAGAATTTTAATTGTTATACAATGAGATTCTAACCATGCATGCAGAGCACAATGGATTAGCAGTCCATCGCCTTAACCACTCAGATACCAAGTCCTGTGCTCTCGCTGTGGCAGTCAGCAATTTTCCCAGTGTTTGTGAAAGTCAAAATCTTCCAGTGCCAAAATAAAGCACAGAAATGTAATTGTTACACGATGAGGATGGGATTCGAACCCATGCATGCAGAGCACAATGGATTAGCAGTCCATCGCCTTAACCACTCAGCCACCTCATCCTTTATTTTGGTAGTGGCAAATGACTTTAAAAAACTGTAGTTGCTGTATGTAAACCCTAGATTGAAATCAATGAAAGTTAGGCAGAGCAATGGCAAGGCCATGTGTCGATCCCATCGAGACATTTAACAAACGTGTTGTAAACCCTAGATTGAAATCAATGAAGTTTGGTAGAGCACTGGCAAGGCCATGTGTCGATCCCATCGAGACATTTAACAAACGTGTTGTCAGGCCGAGTGGTCTCAAGTGCTTGATTAAGTGTGTTGAGGTGTCGGTTCAAATCCCACCATTGAGGTTGCCTTGGTGAAGCTATTCTTCAATACCTGAATCTTATTAGTCACTCTAGGATTGCGCAGGGATTCAATATTCATGTGGGGCCATGTAAGAGAGGAAATAACAAATGTTTTGTGAAGAGGTTGGTGTTATAATCCACACATGCAGTTCATCGCCTTCACCACTCAGATACCAAGTCCTGTGCTCTCGCTGTGGCAGTCAGCAATTTTACCAGTGTTTGTGAAAGTCAAAATCTTCCAGTGCCAAAATAAAGCACAGAAATGTAATTGTTACACGATGAGGATGGGATTCGAACCCATGCATGCAGAGCACAATGGATTAGCAGTCCATCGCCTTAACCACTCGGCCACCTCATCCTGTATTTTGAAGTGGCAAATGAATTTAAAAAACTGTAGTTGCTGTATGTAAACCCTTGATTGAAATCAATGAAAGTTAGGCAGAGCAATGGCAAGGCCATGTGTCGATCCCATCGAGACATTTAACAAACGTGTTGTAAAACCCTAGATTGAAATCAATGAAGTTTGGTAGAGCACTGGCAAGGCCATGTGTCGATCCCATCGAGACATTTAACAAACGTGTTGTCAGGCCGAGTGGTCTCAAGTGCTTGATTAAGTGTGTTGAGGTGTCGGTTCAAATCCCACCATTGAGGTTACCCTTGGTGAAGCTATTCTTCAATACCTGAATCTTATTAGTCACTCTAGGATTGCGCAGGGATTCTATATTCATGTGGGGCCATGTAAGAGAGGAAATAACAAATGTTTTGTGAAGAGGTTGGTGTTATAATCCACACATGCAGTTCATCGCCTTCACCACTCAGATACCAAGTCCTGTGCTCTCGCTGTAGCAGTCAGCAATTTTACCAGTGTTTGTGAAAGTCAAAATCTTAGTGCCAAAATAAAGCACAGAATTTTAATTGTTATACAATGAGATTCTAACATGCATGCAGAGCACAATGGATTAGCAGTCCATCGCCTTAACCACTCAGATACCAAGTCCTGTGCTCTCGCTGTGGCAGTCAGCAATTTTACCAGTGTTTGTGAAAGTCAAAATCTTCCAGTGCCAAAATAAAGCACAGAAATGTAATTGTTACACGATGAGGATGGGATTCGAACCCATGCATGCAGAGCACAATGGATTAGCAGTCCATCGCCTTAACCACTCGGCCACCTCATCCTTTATTTTGAATTGGCAAATGACTTTAAAAAACTGTAGTTGCTGTATGTAAACCCTAGTTTGAAACCAATGAAAGTTAGGCAGAGCAATGGCAAGGCCATGTGTCGATCCCATCGAGACATTTAACAAACGTGTTGTCAGGCCGAGTGGTCTCAAGTGCTTGATTAAGTGTGTTGAGGTGTCGGTTCAAATCCCACCATTGAGGTTGCCCTTGGTGAAGCTATTCTTCAATACCTGAATCTTACTAGTCACTCTAGGATTGCGCAGGGATTCTATATTCATGTGGGGCCATGTAAGAGAGGAAATAACAAATGTTTTGTGAAGAGGTTGGTGTTATAATCCACACATGCAGTTCATCGCCTTCACCACTCAGATACCAAGTCCTGTGCTCTCGCTGTGGCAGTCAGCAATTTTACCAGTGTTTGTGAAAGTCAAAATCTTCCAGTGCCAAAATAAAGCACAGAAATGTAATTGTTACACGATGAGGATGGGATTCGAACCCATGCATGCAGAGCACAATGGATTAGCAGTCCATCGCCTTAAACACTCGGCCACCTCATCCTGTATTTTGAAGTGGCAAATGAATTTTAAAAACCGTAGTTCCTGTATGTAAACCCTAGATTGAAATCAATGAAAGTTCTGCAGAGCAATGGCAAGGCCATGTGTCGATCCCATCGAGGCATTTAACAAACGTGTTGTCAGGCCGAGTGGTCTCAAGTGCTTGATTAAGTGTGTTGAGGTGTCGGTTCAAATCCCACCATTGAGGTTGCCCTTGGTGAAGCTATTCTTTCAATACCTGAATCTTACTAGTCACTTTAGGATTGAGCAGGGATTCTATATTCATGTGGGGCCATGTAAGAGAGGAAATAACAAATGTTTCGTGAAGAGGTTGGTGTTATAATCCACACATGCAGTTCATCGCCTTCACCACTCAGATACCAAGTCCTGTGCTCTCGCTGTGGCAGTCAGCAATTTTACCAGTGTTTGTGAAAGTCAAAATCTTCCAGTGCCAAAATAAAGCACAGAAATTTAATTGTTACACGATGAGAACCCATGAATGCAGAACACAATGGATTAGCAGTCCATCGCCTTAACCACTCGGCCACCTCACCCTGTATTTTTAAGTGGCAAATTAATTAAAAAAACTGTAGTTGCTGTATGTAAACCCTAGATTGAAATCAATGAAAGTTCGGCAGAGCAATGGCAAGGCCATGTGTCGATCCCATCGAGACATTTAACAAACGTGTTGTCAGGCCGAGTGGTCTCAAGTGCTTGATTAAGTGTGTTGAGGTGTCGGTTCAAATCCCACCATTGAGGTTACCCTTGGTGAAGCTATTCTTCAATACCTGAATCTTATTAGTCACTCTAGGATTGCGCAGGGATTCTATATTCATGTGGGGCCATGTAAGAGAGGAAATAACAAATGTTTTGTGAAGAGGTTGGTGTTATAATCCACACATGCAGTTCATCGCCTTCACCAATCAGATACCAAGTCCTGTGCTCTCGCTGTAGCAGTCAGCAATTTTACCAGTGTTTGTGAAATTCAAAATCTTCCAGTGCCAAAATAAAGCACAGAAATTTAATTGTTACACGATGAGGATGGGAACCCATGAATGCAGAGCACAATGGATTAGCAGTCCATCGCCTTAACCACTCGGCCACCTCATCCTGTATTTTTAAGTGGCAAATTACTTTAAAAAACTGTAGTTGCTGTATGTAAACCATAGATTGAAATCAATGAAAGTTAGGCAGAGCAATGGCAAGGCCATGTGTCGATCCCATCGAGACATTTAACAAACGTGTTGTCAGGCCGAGTGGTCTCAAGTGCTTGATTAAGTGTGTTGAGGTGTCGGTTCAAATCCCACCATTGAGGTTACCCTTGGTGAAGCTATTCTTCAATACCTGAATGTTATTAGTCACTCTAGGATTGCGCAGGGATTCTATATTCATGTGGGGCCATGTAAGAGAGGAAATAACAAATGTTTTGTGAAGAGGTTGGTGTTATAATCCACACATGCAGTTCATCGCCTTTACCACTCGGATACCAAGTCCTGTGCTCTCGCTGTGGCAGTCAGCAATTTTACCAGTGTTTGTGAAATTCAAAATCTTATGTGCCAAAATAAAGCACAGAATTTTAATTGTTATACAATGAGGTTCTAACCCATGCAAGCAGAGCACAATGGATTAGCAGTCCATCGCCTTAACCACTCAGATACCAAGTCCTGTGCTCTCGCTGTGGCAGTCAGCAATTTTACCAGTGTTTGTGAAAGTCAAAATCTTCCAGTGCCAAAATAAAGCACAGAAATTTAATTGTTACACGATGAGGATGGGATTGAACCCATGCATGCAGAGCACAATGGATTAGCAGTCCATCGCCTTAACCACTCGGCCACCTCATCGTGTATTTTGAAGTGGCAAATGAATTTAAAAAACTGTAGTTCCTGTATGTAAACCCTAGATTGAAATCAATGAAGTTCTGCAGAGCAATGGCAAGGCCATGTGTCGATCCCATCGAGACATTTAACAAACGTGTTGTCAGGCCGAGTGGTCTCAAGTGCTTGATTAAGTGTGTTGAGGTGTCGGTTCAAATCCCACCATTGAGGTTGCCCTTGGTGAAGCTATTCTTCAATACCTGAATCTTACTAGTCACTTTAGGATTGCGCAGGGATTCTATATTCATGTGGGGCCATGTAAGAGAGGAAATAACAAATGTTTCGTGAAGAGGTTGGTGTTATAATCCACACATGCAGTTCATCGCCTTCACCACTCAGATACCAAGTCCTGTGCTCTCGCTGTGGCAGTCAGCAATTTTACCAGTGTTTGTGAAAGTCAAAATCTTCCAGTGCCAAAATAAAGCACAGAAATTTAATTGTTACACGATGAGGATGGGATTTGAACCCATGAATGCAGAGCACAATGGATTAGCAGTCCATCGCCTTAACCACTCGGCCACCTCACCCTGTATTTTTAAGTGGCAAATTAATTAAAAAAAACTGTAGTTGCTGTATGTAAACCCTAGATTGAAATCAATGAAAGTTCTGCAGAGCAATGGCAAGGCCATGTGTCGATCCCATCGAGGCATTTAACAAACGTGTTGTAAACCCTAGATTGAAATCAATGAAGTTTGGTAGAGCACTGTCAAGGCCATGTGTCGATCCCATCGAGACATTTAACAAACGTGTTGTCAGGCCGAGTGGTCTCAAGTGCTTGATTAAGTGTGTTGAGGTGTTCGGTTCAAATCCCACCATTGAGGTTGCCCTTGGTGAAGCTATTCTCAATACCTGAATCCTATTAGTCACTCTAGGATTGCGCAGGGATTCAATATTCATGTGGGGCCATGTAAGAGAAATAACAAATGTTTTGTGAAGAGGTTGGTGTTATAATCCACACATGCAGTTCATCGCCTTCACCACTCAGATACCAAGTCCTGTGCTCTCGCTGTAAGCAGTCAGCAATTTTACCAGTGTTTGTGAAATTCAAAATCTTCCAGTGCCAAAATAAAGCACAGAATTTTAATTGTTATACAATGAGATTCTAACATGCAGAGCACAATGGATTAGCAGCCCATCGCCTTAACCACTCAGATACCAAGTCCTGTGCTCTCGCTGTGGCAGTCAGCAATTTTACCAGTGTTTGTGAAAGTCAAAATCTTCCAGTGCCAAAATAAAGCACAGAAATTTAATTGTTACACGATGAGGATGCGATTCAAACCCATGCATGCAGAGCACAATGGATTAGCAGTCCATCACCTTAACCACTCGGCCACCTCATCCTGAATTTTGGTAGTGGCAAATGACTTTCAAAAAACTGAAGTTGCTGTATGTAAAACCCTTGATTGAAATCAATGAAAGTTAGGCAGAGCAATGGCAAGGCCATGTGTCGATCCCATCGAGACATTTAACAAACGTGTTGTAAAACCCTAGATTGAAATCAATGAAGTTTGGTAGAGCACTGTCAAGGCCATGTGTCGATCCCATCGAGACATTTAACAAACGTGTTGTCAGGCCGAGTGGTCTCAAGTGCTTGATTAAGTGTGTTGAGGTGTTCGGGTTCAAATCCCACCATTGAGGTTGCCTTTGGTGAAGCTATTCTCAATACCTGAATCCTATTAGTCACTCTAGGATTGCGCAGGGATTCAATATTCATGTGGGGCCATGTAAGAGAGGAAATAACAAATGTTTCGTGAAGAGGTTGGTGTTATAATCCACACATGCAGTTCATCGCCTTCACCACTCAGATACCAAGTCCTGTGCTCTCGCTGTGGCAGTCAGCAATTTTACCAGTGTTTGTGAAAGTCAAAATCTTCCAGTGCCAAAATAAAGCACAGAAATGTAATTGTTACACGATGAGGATGGGATTCGAACCCATGCATGCAGAGCACAATGGATTAGCAGTCCATCGGCTTAAACACTCGGCCACCTCATCCTGTATTTTGAAGTGGCAAATGAATTTAAAAAACTGTAGTTCCTGTATGTAAAACCCTAGATTGAAATCAATGAAAGTTCTGCAGAGCAATGGCAAGGCCATGTGTCGATCCCATCGAGGCATTTAACAAACGTGTTGTCAGGCCGAGTGGTCTCAAGTGCTTGATTAAGTGTGTTGAGGTGTTGGTTCAAATCCCACCATTGAGGTTGCCCTTGGTGAAGCTATTCTTCAATACCTGAATCTTTACTAGTCACTTTAGGATTGCGCAGGGATTCTATATTCATGTGGGGCCATGTAAGAGAGGAAATAACAAATGTTTTGTGAAGAGGTTGGTGTTATAATCCACACATGCAGTTCATCGCCTTCACAACTCAGATACCAAGTCCTGTGCTCTCGCTGTGGCAGTCAGCAATTTTACCAGTGTTTGTGAAAGTCAAAATCTTCCAGTGCCAGAATAAAAAACAGAAATGTAATTGTTACACGATGAGGATGGGACTCGAACCCATGCATGCAGAGCACAATGGATTAGCAGTCCATCGCCTTAACCACTCGGCCACCTCATCCTGAATTTTGGTAGTGGCAAATGACTTTCAAAAAACTGAAGTTGCTGTATGTAAACCCTTGATTGAAATCAATGAAAGTTAGGCAGAGCAATGGCAAGGCCATGTGTCGATCCCATCGAGACATTTAACAAACGTGTTGTCAGGCCGAGTGGTCTCAAGTGCTTGATTAAGTGTGTTGAGGTGTCGGTTCAAATCCCACCATTGAGGTTATCCTTGGTGAAGCTATTCTTCAATACCTGAATCTTATTAGTCACTCTAGGATTGCGCAGGGATTCAATATTCATGTGGGGCCATGTAAGAGAGGAAATAACAAATGTTTTGTGAAGAGGTTGGTGTTATAATCCACACATGGAGTTCATCGCCTTTACCACTCGGATACCAAGTCCTGTGCTCTCGCTGTGGCAGTCAGCAATTTTCCCAGTGTTTGTGAAAGTCAAAATCTTCCAGTGCCAAAATAAAGCACAGAAATGTAATTGTTACACGATGAGGATGGGACTCGAACCCATGCATGCAGAGCACAATGGATTAGCAGTCCATCGCCTTAACCACTCGGCCACCTCATCCTGAATTTTGATAGTGGCAAATGACTTTCAAAAAACTGTAGTTGCTGTATGTAAAACCCTTGATTGAAATCAATGAAAGTTAGGCAGAGCAATGGCAAGGCCATGTGTCGATCCCATCGAGACATTTAACAAACGTGTTGTCAGGCCGAGTGGTCTCAAGTGCTTGATTAAGTGTGTTGAGGTGTTCGGGTTCAAATCCCACCATTGAGGTTGCCTTTGGTGAAGCTATTCTCAATACCTGAATCCTACTAGTCACTCTAGGATTGCGCAGGGATTCAATATTCATGTGGGGCCATGTAAGAGAGGAAATAACAAATGTTTCGTGAAGAGGTTGGTGTTATAATCCACACATGCAGTTCATCGCCTTCACCACTCAGATACCAAGTCCTGTGCTCTCGCTGTGGCAGTCAGCAATGTTACCAGTGTTTGTGAAAGTCAAAATCTTCCAGTGCCAAAATAAAGCACAGAAATCTAATTGTTACACGATGAGGATGGGATTCGAACCCATGCATGCAGAGCACAATGGATTAGCAGTCCATCGCCTTAACCACTCAGATACCAAGTCCTGTGCTCTCGCTGTGGCAGTCAGCAATTTTACCAGTGTTTGTGAAAGTCAAAATCTTCCAGTGCCAAAATAAAGCACAGAAATTTAATTGTTACACAATGAGGATGGGATTCGAACCCATGGATGCAGAGCACAATGGATTAGCAGTCCATCGCCTTAAACACTCGGCCACCTTATCCTGTATTTTGAAGTGGCAAATGAATTTAAAAAACTGTAGTTCCTGTATGTAAACCCTAGTTTGAAATCAATGAAAGTTCTGCAGAGCAATGGCAAGGCCATGTGTCGATCCCATCGAGGCATTTAACAAACGTGTTGTCAGGCCGAGTGGTCTCAAGTACTTGATTAAGTGTGTTGAGGTGTTCGGGTTCAAATCCCACCATTGAGGTTACCCTTGGTGAAGCTATTCTTCAATACCTGAATCTTATTAGTCACTCTAGGATTGCGCAGGGATTCTATATTCATGTGGGGCCATATAAGAGAGGAAATAACAAATGTTTTGTGAAGAGGTTGGTGTTATAATCCACACATGCAGTTCATCGCCTTCACCACTCAGATACCAAGTCCTGTGCTCTCGCTGTAGCAGTCAGCAATTTTACCAGTGTTTGTGAAATTCAAAATCTTATGTGCCAAAATAAAGCACAGAATTTTAATTGTTATACAATGAGATTCTAACACATGCATGCAGAGCACAATGGATTAGCAGCCCATCGCCTTAACCACTCAGATACCAAGTCCTGTGCTCTCGCTGTGGCAGTCAGCAATTTTACCAGTGTTTGTGAAAGTCAAAATCTTCCAGTGCCAAAATAAAGCACAGAAATTTAATTGTTACACAATGAGGTTGGGATTCGAATCCATGCATGCAGAGCACAATGGATTAGCAGTCCATCGCCTTAAACACTCGGCCACCTCATCCTGTATTTTGAAGTGGCAAATGAATTTAAAAAACTGTAGTTCCTGTATGTAAACCCTAGATTGAAATCAATGAAAGTTAGGCAGAGCAATGGCAAGGCCATGTGTCGATCCCATCGAGACATTTAACAAACGTGTTGTCAGGCCGAGTGGTCTCAAGTGCTTGATTAAGTGTGTTGAGGTGTTCGGGTTCAAATCCCACCATTGAGGTTGCCCTTGGTGAAGCTATTCTCAATACCTGAATCTACTAGTCACTCTAGGATTGTGCAGGGATTCAATATTCATGTGGGGCCATGTAAGAGAGGAAATAACAAATGTTTTGTGAAGAGGTTGGTGTTATAATCCACACATGCAGTTCATCGCCTTCACCACTCAGATACCAAGTCCTGTGCTCTCGCTGTGGCAGTCAGCAATTTTACCAGTGTTTGTGAAAGTCAAAATCTTCCAGTGCCAAAATAAAGCACAGAAATGTAATTGTTACACGATGAGGATGGGATTCGAACCCATGCATGCAGAGCACAATGGATTAGCAGTCCATCGCCTTAACCACTCGGCCACCTCATCCTGAATTTTGGTAGTGGCAAATGACTTTCAAAATCTGTAGTTGCTGTATGTAAACCCTTGATTGAAATCAATGAAAGTTAGGCAGAGCAATGGCAAGGCCATGTGTCGATCCCATCGAGACATTTAACAAACGTGTTGTCAGGCCGAGTGGTCTCAAGTACTTGATTAAGTGTGTTGAGGTGTTCGGGTTCAAATCCCACCATTGAGGTTGCCTTTGGTGAAGCTATTCTCAATACCTGAATCCTATTAGTCACTCTAGGATTGCGCAGGGATTCAATATTCATGTGGGGCCATGTAAGAGAGGAAATAACAAATGTTTTGTGAAGAGGTTGGTGTTATAATCCACACATGGAGTTCATCGCCTTTACCACTCAGATACCAAGTCCTGTGCTCTCGCTGTGGCAGTCAGCAATTTTCCCAGTGTTTGTGAAAGTCAAAATCTTCCAGTGCCAAAATAAAGCACAGAAATGTAATTGTTACACAATGAGGATGGGACTCGAACCCATGCATGCAGAGCACAATGGATTAGCAGTCCATCGCCTTAACCACTCGGCCACCTCATCCTGAATTTTGGTAGTGGCAAATGACTTTCAAAAAACTGTAGTTGCTGTATGTAACACCCTAGATTGAAATCAATGAAAGTTCTGCAGAGCAATGGCAAGGCCATGTGTCGATCCCATCGAGGCATTTAACAAACGTGTTGTCAGGCCGAGTGGTCTCAAGTGCTTGATTAAGTGTGTTGAGGTGTCGGTTCAAATCCCACCATTGAGGTTGCCCTTGGTGAAGCTATTCTTCAATACCTGAATCTTACTAGTCACTTTAGGATTGCGCAGGGATTCTATATTCATGTGGGGCCATGTAAGAGAGGAAATAACAAATGTTTCGTGAAGAGGTTGGTGTTATAATCCACACATGCAGTTCATCGCCTTCACCACTCAGATACCAAGTCCTGTGCTCTCGCTGTGGCAGTCAGCAATTTTACCAGTGTTTGTGAAAGTCAAAATCTTCCCATGCATGCAGAGCACAATGGATTAGCAGTCCATCGCCTTAACCACTCGGCCACCTCATCCTGAATTTTGGTAGTGGCAAATGACTTTCAAAAAACTGTAGTTGCTGTATGTAAACCCTTGATTGAAATCAATGAAAGTTAGGCAGAGCAATGGCAAGGCCATGTGTCGATCCCATCGAGACATTTAACAAACGTGTTGTAAACCCTAGATTGAAATCAATGAAGTTTGGTAGAGCACTGGCAAGGCCATGTGTCGATCCCATCGAGACATTTAACAAACGTGTTGTCAGGCCGAGTGGTCTCAAGTGCTTGATTAAGTGTGTTGAGGTGTCGGTTCAAATCCCACCATTGAGGTTACCCTTGGTGAAGCTATTCTTCAATACCTGAATCTTATTAGTCACTCTAGGATTGCGCAGGGATTCTATATTCATGTGGGGCCATGTAAGAGAGGAAATAACAAATGTTTTGTGAAGAGGTTGGTGTTATAATCCACACATGCAGTTCATCGCCTTTACCACTCGGATACCAAGTCCTGTGCTCTCGCTGTGGCAGTCAGCAATTTTCCCAGTGTTTGTGAAAGTCAAAATCTTCCAGTGCCAAAATAAAGCACAGAAATGTAATTGTTACACGATGAGGATGGGACTCGAACCCATGCATGCAGAGCACAATGGATTAGCAGTCCATCGCCTTAACCACTCGGCCACCTCATCCTGAATTTTGGTAGTGGCAAATGACTTTCAAAAAACTGTAGTTGCTGTATGTAAACCCTTGATTGAAATCAATGAAAGTTAGGCAGAGCAATGGCAAGGCCATGTGTCGATCCCATCGAGACATTTAACAAACGTGTTGTCAGGCCGAGTGGTCTCAAGTACTTGATTAAGTGTGTTGAGGTGTTCGGGTTCAAATCCCACCATTGAGGTTGCCTTTGGTGAAGCTATTCTCAATACCTGAATCCTATTAGTCACTCTAGGATTGCGCAGGGATTCAATATTCATGTGGGGCCATGTAAGAGAGGAAATAACAAATGTTTTGTGAAGAGGTTGGTGTTATAATCCACACATGGAGTTCATCGCCTTTACCACTCGGATACCAAGTCCTGTGCTCTCGCTGTGGCAGTCAGCAATTTTCCCAGTGTTTGTGAAAGTCAAAATCTTCCAGTGCCAAAATAAAGCACAGAAATGTAATTGTTACACGATGAGGATGGGACTCGAACCCATGCATGCAGAGCACAATGGATTAGCAGTCCATCGCCTTAACCACTCGGCCACCTCATCCTGAATTTTGGTAGTGGCAAATGACTTTCAAAAAACTGTAGTTGCTGTATGTAAAACCCTTGATTGAAATCAATGAAAGTTAGGCAGAGCAATGGCAAGGCCATGTGTCGATCCCATCGAGACATTTAACAAACGTGTTGTCAGGCCGAGTGGTCTCAAGTGCTTGATTAAGTGTGTTGAGGTGTTCGGGTTCAAATCCCACCATTGAGGTTGCCTTTGGTGAAGCTATTCTTCAATACCTGAATCCTATTAGTCACTCTAGGATTGCGCAGGGATTCAATATTCATGTGGGGCCATGTAAGAGAGGAAATAACAAAAGTTTTGTGAAGAGGTTGGTGTTATAATCCACACATGCAGTTCATCGCCTTTACCACTCAGATACCAAGTCCTGTGCTCTCGCTGTGGCAGTCAGCAATTTTACCAGTGTTTGTGAAAGTCAAAATCTTCCAGTGCCAAAATAAAGCACAGAAATGTAATTGTTACACGATTAGGATGGGACTCGAACCCATGCATGCAGAGCACAATGGATTAGCAGTCCATCGCCTTAACCACTCGGCCACCTCATCCTGAACTTTAGTAGTGTCAAATGACTTTCAAAAAACTGTAGTTGCTGTATGTAAAACCCTTGATTGAAATCAATGAAAGTTAGGCAGAGCAATGGCAAGGCCATGTGTCGATCCCATCGAGACATTTAACAAACGTGTTGTCAGGCCGAGTGGTCTCAAGTGCTTGATTAAGTGTGTTGAGGTGTCGGTTCAAATCCCACCATTGAGGTTACCCTTGGTGAAGCTATTCTTCAATACCTGAATCTTATTAGTCACTCTAGGATTGCGCAGGGATTCTATATTCATGTGGGGCCATGTAAGAGAGGAAATAACAAATGTTTCGTGAAGAGGTTGGTGTTATAATCCACACATGCAGTTCATCGCCTTCACCACTCAGATACCAAGTCCTGTGCTCTCGCTGTGGCAGTCAGCAATTTTACCAGTGTTTGTGAAAGTCAAAATCTTCCAGTTCCAGAATAAAGCACAGAAATGTAATTGTTACACGATGAGGATGGGACTCGAACCCATGCATGCAGAGCACAATGGATTAGCAGTCCATCGCCTTAACCACTCGGCCACCTCATCCTGAATTTTGGTAGTGGCAAATGACTTTCAAAAAACTGTAGTTGCTGTATGTAAACCCTAGATTGAAATCAATGAAAGTTAGGCAGAGCAATGGCAAGGCCATGTGTCGATCCCATCGAGACATTTAACAAACGTGTTGTCAGGCCGAGTGGTCTCAAGTGCTTGATTAAGTGTGTTGAGGTGTCGGTTCAAATCCCACCATTGAGGTTGCCTTTGGTGAAGCTATTCTCAATACCTGAATCCTATTAGTCACTCTAGGATTGCGCAGGGATTCAATATTCATGTGGGGCCATGTAAGAGAGGAAATAACAAAAGTTTTGTGAAGAGGTTGGTGTTATAATCCACACATGCAGTTCATCGCCTTTACCACTCAGATACCAAGTCCTGTGCTCTCGCTGTGGCAGTCAGCAATTTAACCAGTGTTTGTGAAAGTCAAAATCTTCCAGTGCCAAAAAATGCACAGAATTTTAATTGTTATACAATGAGATTCTAACCTATGCATGCAGAGCACAATGGATTAGCAGTCCATCGCCTTAACCACTCGGCCACCTCATCCTTTATTTTGAATTGGCAAATGACTTTAAAAAACTGTAGTTGCTGTATGTAAACCCTGTTTGAAATCAATGAAAGTTAGGCAGAGCAATGGCAAGGCCATGTGTCGATCCCATCGAGACATTTAACAAACGTGTTGTAAACCCTAGATTGAAATCAATGAAGTTTGGCAGAGCAATGGCAAGGCCATGTGTCGATCCCATCGAGACATTTAACAAACGTGTTGTCAGGCCGAGTGGTCTCAAGTGCTTGATTAAGTGTGTTGAGGTGTCGGTTCAAATCCCACCATTGAGGTTGCCCTTGGTGAAGCTATTCTTCAATACCTGAATCGTATTAGTCACTCTAGGATTGCGCAGGGATTCTATATTCATGTGGGGCCATGTAAGAGAGGAAATAACAAATGTTTTGTGAAGAGGTTGGTGTTATAATCCACACATGCAGTTCATCGCCTTAACCACTCAGATACCAAGTCCTGTGCTCTCGCTGTGGCAGTCAGCAATTTAACCAGTGTTTGTGAAAGTCAAAATCTTCCAGTGCCAAAAAAAGCACAGAATTTTAATTGTTATACAATGAGATTCTAACCCATGCATGAAGAGCACAATGGATTAGCAGTCCATCACCTTCACCACTCAGATACCAAGTCCTGTGCTCTCGCTGTGGCAGTCAGCAATTTTCCCAGTGTTTGTGAAAGTCAAAATCTTCCAGTGCCAAAATAAAGCACAGAAATGTAATTGTTACACGATGAGGATGGGACTCGACCCCATGCATGCAGAGCACAAATTAGGCCATGTGTCGATCCCATCGAGACATTTAACAAACGTGTTGTAAACCCTAGATTGAAATCAATGAAGTTTGGTAGAGCACTGGCAAGGCCATGTGTCGATCCCATCGAGACATTTAACAAACGTGTTGTCAGGCCGAGTGGTCTCAAGTGCTTGATTAAGTGTGTTGAGGTGTCGGTTCAAATCCCACCATTGAGGTTACCCTTGGTGAAGCTATTCTTCAATACCTGAATCTTATTAGTCACTCTAGGATTGCGCAGGGATTCTATATTCATGTGGGGCCATGTAAGAGAGGAAATAACAAATGTTTTGTGAAGAGGTTGGTGTTATAATCCACACATGCAGTTCATCGCCTTCACCACTCAGATACCAAGTCCTGTGCTCTCGCTGTGGCAGTCAGCAATTTTACCAGTGTTTGTGAAAGTCAAAATCTTCCAGTG